>NC_134700.1:232835387-233135387 GCF_043290135.1 Rhipicephalus microplus
ATTTAGTTAAAGAAGTTTTCATCATGCAGTTATCATTTCTTTTAAGCTTAAATGTAAAAATGTCCTACTACCTGTATATAGCTTCAAGATTTAGTACTTATTGTTCTGTATTGATTGATGGGGCTCAGCTGAAACATAAACTGATGAAAATGTTTTCCTTTCCCAGGTACCTCTGCCATGTACACCTGAAAAGTGGTGTGGGTGCGTCTGGAGTGCAACACCTGCGTAAACTTTCAACAGCTCGTTTTCTCGCTAATCGGCCGACAGAGGAAATAGCCATCCCAGTGCCGTATGGACAACTGGCTGCGAAAGTTTGGCCAGCCCAGAGAACAGTCAAGCCCAAGAAGCATCTTCTCTGCCTGCACGGGATTCAAGACAATGCGGGTACCTTCGACCCGTTGCTTGAAAAGCTGGATGGTGAGTGGCAGGCTGTGGCGTTAGATTTCACCGGCCACGGTCTGTCATCGCACCTGCCGAGGGGATGCGTCTACACCATGACGCACTTGATATTGGATGTCGCTCGTGCTGTTCACTTTCTTGGCTGGAAACAGTTCAACTTGCTGGGCCACAGTATAGGAGGCCTTGTCGGACACAGATATGCCAGCATATTTCCTGAAAAGGTTAGTGTCATGAAAACAGGATAGCTCTTTGCTATGCTTCATATAACCTAATTTTAGTATAATAGAAGGCAGCACACTATCCCTAATAAACAGCGCATTTTCATAATACTTTTCATGGGCTTTTGCGATGAAAACTTCCCTGACAAGCATGTATGTACTCTTTGTTTTGCTTTCGACTTGATTCCAAAAGTGCCTCGTCATAAAAATCAGCTCGAGAATGGCCAGCTATGTAGTGCAAGTTGTTAACACCATCACTGAATGACCCTGTAAATTTATAGAGTTTTGCTGTAGCTTCTCATTTAGGAATATTTAGCTATTTGTGCAATACTGTCTACAGAGTCCCTGAATGGGAACGGTGCTCACACGTGTCTTAGCGTCATGACTTTTTAGTTGGTGTACAGGCGTTTGAGCACTTGCATATAATGAGAACAATACGTATGCAAAGATTTTTTAGTTTTTTCGCTGAGTTGCAATATTCTGCTTCCATGTGCTGCATTAATCAGTGACCCATAATAATATTTAAAATATGGCTTGTTTATCTTCATCTTCAGAATGCGAGGAAGATGTGTTTTTACAGATTAAAACATGCACACACTTTACACAATAAGAAGAGGGGGAGAAGGGCACCACCTCTCATAGTGTGTGCATAAAAAAATCGTAGGAGAATTTTTTAAAGCTGGCTTATGAATCCCACAGTTTTATGGAATTTAACCGAGTCAAACACACAAAAGCATTACCACTAAATCAGGTCACCTGCTTACTGACAATGGCAAAGTGAAGTTTACGTGCACAGTAAAAAAAAAATTTATAGTAATATTTACTATGAATTATAGTGATATATATATTGTCATGACCAAGAAAGACGCTGGCGCTTCGGCGCGCGGGTAGCTAGAGCAAAGAAGAGAAGAACGAAGTCAGAATAAGAACAGCTGGCCCAGGATCGGGTCTTGTCTCTTGTTCTCTGTCTCGCTCATTACAATGGCGCAGTCGACGAAGAAAAAGTCTTACGTCCCGGCTTCGTCATCCAGGACAGCCGTGATAAGCACCGCTTGAGGACGGCGTCAAGGCCTCCTCGGCAGCTGTTCACCTGCCGCCACTGCCACCACCGTTCAGGGACGGCGTCCAGGCCTCCTCGGCAGCTGCAGTACACAAGGGACGCTGTCCACACGTCCTTGAATATGGATTCTGCCGTCAGCGCAAGCGGACAAGTGAACCCTCTGCGAGAAACCACCGGTACGTGTCCTCGTGTTTCGTCGGCAGTGCGGGCTTCTCTACCCAGGAACGCCGTTCACGCTTCTTTGGCGATGGAGTCAACAACCCGGCCACCGCTTTAGCTGCCCATCGGACCTTCACTGGACGGTGTCCATGCCTCCTCTGTAGTATTAGGGCATCACCAAATGGACACTATGCTACCACTTCGCGGCCGTAATACGCACAGGCTCCTGTCCTTTGGGAATGCTGTTCAAGCTTCCCACGGCCTGCATTCCCTGTCCGGTACTCTTCCAACACATAAGCCGCCAAGAAACGTTGTTCATGCTTCCTTGGACGTGCGTGTAACCACCGTGAGTACTACTGGAACCACGTACTTCACGGACGCAAACGAAAGCGGTTTAGAAGCCTCGTGCGAAAGTGCCGTGGAGCCGCGGCGTACCATCGCAGTGCTCCGCGCCGAGACTAACAAACTGACAGCGTTGATCGCCGAGCGAGCTCCTACAATGTAGCCAGCATTGTGTGACATTAACGCAGTGTTGGATATAGCTGCCTCGTACCACCTTGAGGCAAGCACACCAGAGCAACGCAGGGATCTTCGGTCTTCTCTGATCGAGCTCTCACACCAGCTCGACTGCTTCGCGTTGGTGATCTCTGCGTTGCCACCGTCCACCTCACAATCACAAGCCGTCTGCGAACTACCGGAATTGTTCGGGGGCCGGAACGACGCCGACAGCTGGGTGGCAACCGTCAACGCGATAGCAATGCGTGAGACCTGGACGGAATCTCAGAAATGGATCGTGGCTGTAGACCGTCTTCGGGAAGGTACAGCGGCGTGGCACCGGTATGAAGGCTTCAAGCAGCAGTCCTGGGTGGAGTGGAGTTCCAAGCTCATAGCTGCCTTTGGCCAGACGCTCTCCGATCTCTCTTCCACCACCCAGTCCAACCTGACCGGTACCGAGGATGGAGTTCAAGAAGGGCTCAATCTCGGGGCTCCAGTTGAGCACTCCAGTTCTCCACATGAGCTTCCAGACTCGTTGCTGGTACCGGACCCAAATTCGTGTCAGCCATCGGCCACCCTGTCCTCTTTCGTGGGGGGAGATACAGAGAGCACAGGGTAGCTGGACCCTCTGGACCCTCTGTAACAAGAAGAGACAGAGATGGCGGCGCAGAGGCTCCTGCGTCAAATCATGATGCCCGGGCATCGCAGCCTGTCCAGAACGCCGACGGCAATGAAGACCAGTGCCCCAAACTGTACCAATGGAATTGCCTGCTAAGCGTGCTGCGAGTGCCACGAGATAGCCATGGTCACCGACCAGAGTGTTCGACAGACGCAGCCAATATGATGACAGGTTCACAGAATGTCCTGCCGCAGATTGGAAGACCGGCCGTGAATTATGTTTTCTGCCACACATCACAGAAGTTGCGTACCCACTCTCGACACCAGTCAAGGCACCTAGCGCGTCATTTGGGATACGCTTTTGGCAACCCTCGTCTGGCATTTTACGCCAGCCGCTGATTTTGCGGCCCGTCCGAAGCGCGCTGTCAGATGCATGTTTGGCTGCTTCCCTCAGAGAGCCTCTGCATGGCCGAGACCGACCAAAACGATGCAGCCAGTCTCGACCTCCCGATAGACTTGTGGCAGACTCCGGCACCCAGATCCAGCGTGGTCGAGGCCGACCTCCGAGATGCAGCCAGTATCGACCACCAGATCTACTTCTGGCAGATACCCGGACCAAATCGCAGCATGGCCGAGAGCGTCGGCCGCAACGGGGCAGCCAGTGCTGGCCGCCTGAGTCCACAGCACTTTTTCAAGAGACATCGCGGTGTGCAAAAAAGCGACCAGCTCGAAGCAGCCAGTGCCGTTCACCAGAGACGCTTCCCCCAGACCGTCGCTCCATGTTGCATTGTGGTCCGGGCTGACCACCACGATGCAGCCAAGCCAGCCCACCAAAAACTTTGCCGCCAGCTCCGCGCGCGCGCAGTCATGGCCGAGTGTCATGACCAAGAAAGATGCTGGCGCTTCGGCGCGTGGGTAGCTAGAGGAAAGAAGAGAAGAACGAAGTCAGAATAAGAACAGCTGGCCCAGGATCGGGTGTTGTCTCTTGTTCTCTGTCTCGCTCATTACAATATAATACGATAACTGGTAATATAGTAATATGTTTGTTTTTAAGTAATCAATCATCTGTTATGTTTCTATTGAAGACCTCCATTTTCTTAGATTCATTTTTTGTATGGATATGTCTGAGCATGTAACTCCAACTTTGGTATTTGCTACTCCCACAATGATTTTTTCAATTTTTTCAGGTGTCAAAATTAATTCTTGTGGATGGTTTTGGAGAAATCTATGAAGCTAGAAGCCAACTCCTCAGCACGATGAGGACTACACTGCTGTCTTTCCTGCGTCTCGAACAGAAGGACTTCAGCGAGCAACCAACTTATACTGAAGAGGAGGTCATGGCTCTCTACGCAAAGATGCCTTGGGGATGCATTCGTGCTGAGGACGTGAAGATACTGATGAAACGGGGTTGTAAGCTCCAGGATGACGGCCGTTACGTGTTTACCAGGGATTTTCGTTTGAAGTCATTTTACTGGGACAAGGTTGACAGAGCTGCCCTCGAACCATGGTGGAAGTCCTATAAGAATGACATTCTAGTTCTGGATGCTGTACCTGGTTTTGGCAGCTGTTCAGTCCACAACGGCAGAATGATAAACTTGTTGAAGGAACATTGCCGCACTTTTCAGATGGCAATCCTGGATGGTGATCACCACATTCACATGAATCAGCCAGAGTTGATAGCCAGCTACATAAAACCCTTTTTACAAGATCTGCGAGGCAGCAGAAATCAGATGTGGTTTGTGTGATGATCTCTGTCGTGGTTTACAGCAGCTTTATTGAAATGTATCGTGAGATGTAGGTTTCGTGGGAAAGGTAAAGGGAAGTGATTGGATTCAGGGTGGTATTACACATGCAAAAAAAAAAGAAAACGAAAGAATCAGGTGTAACACTTGTTCAGATGAGCAGGTGGCTCAGAATGTGCATCTTACATGAATCATAGATGATGAATGATATCTCAATAATTAAGTGCCTGGGCTTTGTTTATGCACAGTATATTCTATATGCAGGTATATTCTATATGCAGGTGCAGCCAGTAAGGAAATGTGCGGTTAGCACAGAGGATTCAGTGGCTTGTTGTCATAAAACTCTTCATGCTTATTTATTAGATAGTAGCAGTGCATAACGTGTGCATGTTTTTTTAAGTATTCTTTGTAGCGGTCCTAGGTTAAATAAAGAGCACCATCGAATACCTTAAGACAGACGGTTGTCGTCCGCCATTTATTAGTGTTCTCTCTAACTTCTTTCTCCTCTGCATTCCATTTCTCTTCATCTTCATTTTCCCTTTTCAGACGGCTTCAACCTCCTCGGCTTCTTTTGTTTACACCTCCGGGTGTAGTACTTAAACACATTACCAATGGAAGCGCCCTCAGTTTATTCTGATGATCCTAGGTATCAAACTGTCTTGAGAACACCGTTCTGAGATGCCGTTTTAACTATGGATAATGGTCTCTAAAACTGATCACTGGCCGTGCGAATTTCTTTGGGGATTAGAACAAAGTCTACTTGTATATCCGCAATGTCACTGTTGCATCTCTTGTCGAAGTTCTTCTTCATGCACTGTCTATAGAAGCCACTTTGGCTCTCGCCTTTCTTGGCTTCTTTGAGGACGAGCTTTTCAAGTAGGCCAAGCTCGCGATCAGCGGCGAAGGTAAGGACCACTCCAGAGACAGCAAACAGAGGACTACATCCTAGGCCGCTGGTGTATGAGCGGTTGTGATGTCTGATGGCAGCCTCGACGCAGCACTTCCAGCAACCTCGAAATATAGGGTACATTTTTAGGTATTGCTTGATATCTCTAATGTTGGCACGTTCAACCAAGCCATTTGCCGCAAGATGGTATGGCAAACAAAATTTCAAAGTCCTGCCACAATCTTTTGTCCACCTAGCCAGCTTTGAACTTTCAAAAGTGTGGCAGTTGTCACAAACTATGGCCCCGGTGCACCTGAAACATTCTGATTGAAGGAAAGGAATAATGCTGTTGGCATCTTCCCTTCCCACTTTAGTCACTACAATTCGGGTGCATTTGTCTATGCCAAGCAGTTTTCTCGGTACCCTCGTTCTTTTTTTCAATTCAGCGAAATCTAAGTGAATCACTTCAAAAGGGACGCTGGAATATTTTGGGTTATCATCACATCTGTTGCCTACTTAAACTTCACTTTGTTCACTTGGCGTAGATGACATGTCCGAATGCATTCTTTTGCGTCCTCCTTCATACTTGGCTAAGTAAATCCTTTTAGGAGCTTGTTGTAGGTGCGACCAAAGCTGTCATGTCCCCCCGACTTTGGACTATCATGATACAGATGAAGTATGTTTGAAACCATTGTCGATGGTACGTGATATTTCCCGTCAACAAAATTCATCTCCTCGGTTCCTTCCCATAACTTGGCGCAATTTATTTCTTCAGGTTGCTCACTCGTCCTGTAAACAAGTAGTCTGGACAATGCATCTGCATCTGTCAGCAGCGGACCAGGGCGATGTCATATCTCAAAGTCAAATTGTTGTAGATAGTTCGCCTATCGAGCGATTCGTCCCTTTGGTTGTGGTATGTTTATGAGATGTGTCAAAACTTGGTGATCAGTAAACAAAGTGAACTTCGCACCCTCCAGGTAGGTATGAAAATACTGGACAGCTTTTAAAACAGCGAACGCTTCTTTCTCAGTGGTGGTATAATTAACTTCAGCGGGCTTCAAAGTATAGCTGTAGAAACGGACTATGTGGTGCTTTTGATGATCAGGTAGTTGTGACGGCTTCTGATAAAGAACTGCACCCGTTGCATAATGTGATGCATAATTGAGCACAAAAGGCATGGAGAAGTCCGGTATATGAAGAATCGAATCTGATGATATCAGTTTCACTTGTTCGTTGTAAGCTTTTTCACACTCCGGGCTCCATTGAAAAGCGATGTTCTTTTGCATCAAACGTGTGAGGTACCTGGTCTTTACAGCATAATCTTTTATGAAAGACCTGAAATACCCAGCTAGGCCAAGAAATACCTGCAGAGAGTGGATATCGTATGGCTTCTCCAACTTTGAAATTCTTTCAACTGAATCTTGCTTTGTGCTTTTTATAGTCCTGTCAAAGACTTTGCCGAGGAACATAACTTTGTCTTGAAAAAAAGAACTTTTCTTGAAATTCACTTTGAGATAATCTAGGCTAAGAGCATTCAGGACTTGTGAAAGATGACTTTGATGCTCTTTTTCTGTCTTCGAAAAAATCAGTACATCATCTATGTATACATTGCAAAATATTCCGATAGGGCTTCAGTATATCATTCATTATCTTTTGGAACCAGGCCGAATAATTCTTCAATCCAAATGGCAGGCGGTTATATTCGTGCAAGTCAAATGATGTGACAAAGGCGGTGTATTTCTTTGTGTCCTCAGTCAAAAGAATTTGCCAGAAACCCTTGCTTAAGTCAATGCAAGAAAACCAGTGACGTCCACCTGTTCCGTCAATAATTGTACCTATCCTGGGCATGGGCAATGGTATAAGTTCTGTTTGTTGGTTGAGTGCCCTATAATCTGTACAAAGACGCAATGTTCCATGCTCTTTTGGAGCGGTAGTGATAGGTGAGGCAAAGGGCGAGACAGAGAGTCGAATGATATTTGCATCCAACTTTGTCTGCAGCTCTTCCTTCAGTCATGTCTTCTTTTCTCTTGACATGTTATACGGAGCTCTTCTTACCACGGTCTTATCAGCGATTTCAAATAGCACTTGATGGGCCTTCATTTTCGGGAGTGGGGGTAGCTTCCAATGTAGACGAGCTCAGGGTACATGGCTTTGATGTCTTGTTCGCAATGAACAATTCTTAATGGACGAGGTGTTGGATCTTTCGTCGTCCTGGGGGACTCATCTTCAATAAGCACTTTGTCATCCCAGTAAAGGTTAATCTTGAGATTCTTCATGTCAGGGTGAGACAGCAGAAAGTTATATGCTACATTCGGCATTGGCAACACAGTGCTGGTGACAGAATGACCTTGAAATTCAGTGACTACAGATGCCCACTTGTTATGTGAGCTCACCAAGCCATCATATCCTTGTACTCGAATGACTTTACCAGCATGCAAATGATTGATGTCGAGTTGCTTGCTGTTAATGATAGACACAGAAGCTCCACTATCCACCAATGCATTCATTTCGACCCCATCAATTTTCACTGGTATATGGAGCAGGTCGGACGATATTAAATACACCATCCCCCGGCCGCTATTCCTTTGATTGAGATCTCTCAGTTCAGGCAGCAAGGAGTGAAGAGCTAGATTTTGTGCAGAGCTGTAAGAAGTTTCAACACTGTCCTCGTCGTTACGCACACATTGGCATGAAATGTCTCTGCAGCTTCGTGCATGATGACTCGTAGGTAAGTGGGTGTTAATGTTGCATCCGCCATGTCTGTTCAAGAGAGATTTTCTTCCCATGAAGGCCTTCCATATTCCTTTTCTGCCCTCGGCAACAAACTCTTGAGGCATTGTAGAAGCTCGTCCATAGTCCTTGGAGCTATCAACGCAACTTCTCTTCGAATCTCTCTAGATAACCCCTGCATCACTAGGTCTAAACAGTCTTCGAGAAAAGGTTAGGCTCCGGTACATGTAGCAGACAACGTTTCTCTAGGTAACATTCTAGGGCAGATCCAGATTTGTACTAATAAGTTAGCACAGCATCCCATCTTTGCGTAGCACTAACTTCAGATGCAGCAAAAAAAAACTTGCTTTCCATTGCTCCCAACAAAATGTCAAAAAGCTAGTCAAAAAGCTGCAAATCGTACCACTTTTTAGCGGTGATGTCAAGATATCGACGCAAGTTTTGAATTTCATCGTCATCTGATAGCCACATATTCTTTCGCGATGCATATTCATAAAGAAAAATTCATTGTTGAGGACTCTGGGCGCTTTCTTCAAAAATATCTGGCTCCTCCAGTCTTTGCATTGTTGGAGCTCTGTTCAGTGCATCAACGAGAGTTTTAATTAGCTCACTATTCTGTGTCATTTGTCGTTTCTGCTCTTCAATAATGTTTATTAACAAGCTCACCGTCTCTTTAGCAATCTTTTGCGAGAGTCGTGGACATCGCATAGGTTGAAGGACAAGCTTTTCTAGTGCCTGTAGACTCAGATTCACCTTCACGGATTCTATCTGAAGAAGCTCCTCGTAGCCAATGGCAGCGTCCTTCATCATTTTCTCAGTCAATACTGCAGAACTCGCATGACGAGAAAGGTCCGTTCTTGGCTCACCTTGAACTTAGAAACCCGTGAAGACCACATGCTGCGATGAGGTCTGGTCAACGAAGAACTTAATCCATATGTCCGCCTTCAGCTACGCCAGAACTGTGTAGTGGTGCTAAGTTAAATAAACAGCACCATCGAATAACTTAAGACAGACGGTTATCGTCTGCCATTTATTACTGTTTGCTCTAACTTTTTCCTCCTCTGCATTCAATTTCTCTTCTTCTTCAGTTTCCCTTTTCAGACTGCTTCATTCTTTTATGCCCAATTCCTGATGCTGCCATCTTCTCAAGTGTTGCTTTGTGTTACTGCGCAGTGTACAAAGTCTGGTCATTCCTACCTTGGCAGGAAGTGTTTACACTTCTTATGGCAAAATGAATGTCTTATGGCAGAAATAATCAGCCTTCGTTCACTTTATCATTTCACATTGCCCCTTTATGCATCAAGATGTCGCTTTTACTAGCATGCAATAATGTACACCAGTGTTGCAGTTATGCTTTTCTTACATTTTGCAACAGCAGACACTTATGATTGCACATATGCTATTGAAGTACACTAAAAAGTGATGGAAATTTTTTTAAAGCTTCTTAATATTCTTTGAACACCCCATTCACTTCATTTTCTAAAGGTGGGTTGGGAAAGCAATGCTTTCCTCTAGAATGGTGCCCTGTAACCACTCCACTAAGGATGGTTATGCCAGTGTGTATATTAAACATACTTGTGCCGCAGAAGTCCTCCTAAGTTGCCATGTTGAGCCTCTGTGCACTTTTTAATGCAGTCATTGTGCATTTACACACAGTTGTGTGGCTCCACATTAATTTTCTGCTAAAGTGCATGGCATCTCGGGAAGCTGGTGCAGGACCTCCAAGTTGCCTTTGGCACCTGTCTTTCATTTTTTGCTAGTCTTGTGGCTCTCCCATGCCTCCAAGTGTTACTACTATTTCAAAACTGAAGCCTTGTAAATGAGCTTAGCCTTTCCTTTCTCTGAAACATAATTGTATTAGTACAACATAATCATTTGATGGCTCAACTTAAATTGAGGACGACACAGTGAGCAAGGGCAAAAAAATGAACAATGTAACCTTTTTGAGCATGGTCAGAAAACGCTGCCGATCGGTAGTACAGACTCTCAACAACACGTGAGCCAAGTATTATAGTGCA
Source organism: Rhipicephalus microplus (assembly GCF_043290135.1). Taxonomy (NCBI): domain Eukaryota; kingdom Metazoa; phylum Arthropoda; class Arachnida; order Ixodida; family Ixodidae; genus Rhipicephalus; species Rhipicephalus microplus. The sequence goes on from NC_134700.1 coordinate 232,845,713, forward strand.
GCACGTGGCCTAGAATTCACAATAAATTATCAAAATCAGCTGAAAATGGCTTTTCCTTCTCTCGAAAAATGGTAGAAGAAGCTCAAAAATCACTCATAAAAGGTCTTCTATTAGCCATTGGCTGATTTGAACATGGCGCGCTCGGTCCTTACAGGGATCACCATGGGAGGCAACGACTTGTCCACGTGTGTGCGAACGATCACACTGAACAAGTTGCGAATTCGAAGAAGAAAAATGTACTCAAGGTCACGAGGCGTGCATCACGTATTTTCTTTGCCCATGCCTTCCCTCCCTGCTTAGCTTCCAGCGTGCGACAAATCTTTGTAACTCAACTCATACTGGACGGATTTTTCAAATTCCTGCAGCTTTTAATTCGTGAAGCAATGTGTTCTTTTAGGGAATTCATTCCATGGTTAATGGAAGAAGTGTCTCAGGGCCCCTTCAAGAGACAGGAAGAGAGTAAAGTAGGTCAGGGAACAAACAGGGTTATGGTTATCTCAGTTTAATTGAAGAAGAAAAAGAAATGCACATGGCCCGGGCACATAGCTCATAGACAGGATAATCGCTGATCATTAAGGGTAACTTACTGGAATCCAGGAAAAGGCAAATGCATGAGAGGGAGACAGAAAATTGGGTGGGCACATGACTCAAAAGTTTGCTTGTATAATGTGGCAGCTGAAAGCACTAGACGGGGTTGATTGGCGGAACATGGGAGAGGCCTGCACTGGGTGTAGTCAGGCTGATGATGAATTATTTGACATCATTTTAATGACAGTACCAGGCATATGCTATTGAACTGCTTTTTTGCATCGTACTTTAATTTATGAGTGCTATACAAGGTAGCTTTATTGTCCTCAATCCAGATTGGGCCCATAGAAATATGTAGCATGCAAAAGCTTCAAGCAGCACACACATACAGAGTCAATTTTATTTTCTAGAACCGGAATAGATGCTTTATACTTGGTGCTTGTGTAGCAGTGAAGGTGGCCCCAGTATTGTGCCCAGTCTTCTAGTCCTTCCACCTCATGTGAAAGCCAGTCGATGCATTTTTTAAAACAGTAAAGCTTCTTTACTGTACTGATGTATAGCAGAGTTATAGAGACAGGCAGTCTATTGTCTGAGACACTATGCGAGCTGGAATGAGGATGTGGTATTTCTAGAATAGAATGCTCTTGTAGTCGTGGGCATATTTGAGCCTTGCTTGTACAAGTGCTACAATCACAGCAAAATTTCTTAAAAATTAAAAATAATATTCGCTAAGTTATGTGCTTTTATACACTTCATCAATAATGTATGTGTGTGTGACAACGTAATAAAGTAAAAAGGGAAGCTGATTTGCAAGTTTTACTGAGTGTGAAATTGTTTATTTCTGCTCTGTCAGCATTGGTGAAACCTTGCTGATTTGAGCCTCCGAGCTTAGATCTCGTAAACAAATATAATGTGTTGTTCAGTCCTGTTTATTTTCATAAGGTGAGGAAAGCGGTAGCCTACATGACTATTCTTTTAAATTCTTCCAAGTTTCAAGGACAACCACTTGTATTTTGGCATACGTCAGCATCCATCACTTCACTGTGTCCTGCTAAGTTTTCCAACGTAAAGCAAATTGAACGAAGTATTTTTTTTAGTAATGCACTCAACAGTAACTCTGAATGCCACTTGCACTTCATGTGTATGCATTAAAGTGACATTGCACCAAGTGTTGCATGAATAACTTTGCAAGGTGGCAATCAACATTTTTACGAAGCTAATGTTTACTGCACTGAAACTTCGCCTAGGAGTACTGTTTTGCATTAAGGTTAGTTCAATACTGCATTCAAGAGGAATTAGCTACCACCTTCATTCATGAAAATGCACTGATAGCATCATCTGCAACAATGCCAGTGCTGATTATGCTGCAAAAAAAAAAATGATGCCTCAATGTTTCATTGCTATGGTAAAATACAGCATACATAAAATGTGCCACAGAGAAGAGGCAAGCAAGTTGTCTTCCTCAGATGTTGTTTAAAAGATTTTTAAGGGGCCTCTTTACAGGTTTCAATTTATTTCTTTACACCTCCCAAGCAAGCTTGCTAATTTGTACAGAAGATTGTGGCAATTAGAGCTTGTGCATATCAAAGTGCTATGCACCTTACAGAAAAATGATTCTTGCACCCCTCTCCTGAACCTGACCAGTCTTCTTTGCCCACACTGTAACGTAATCTTGCCCTTAGCAACATTGCGTAGCACCGACTTCATCGATTGGTCCTTTTCACTACGCAACGGTGCCTTGGCCCTGCAGTAATGAAGTTTTGGTCGCAAAGACAGCATTTTCATTTGCTATTCTCTGCTGTTTTGGAAGAACTGAGACAAACAAGACAAGCGATATGTACGGAATGAAAACCTTCTAGGTAGATACGCATTTCGTAACTTTATTGTTAGAGAAAGGGCTTGTGGGCCATTGTATACTTGCTTACCACACTAGTGCTTAATACGCTTTGCACCTAGCTTTTTCGATGCACCGCTCTGACACGAGCAACACATAGAGGATGCCTTTCTCATTCCTTGGCTGCACACCAATCACATACTCAATGACATTGTGAGATTACCAAAGTGTGCATAGTCATGACAAAGGGCTGTTTGCCCCTCTCCACTGCCAGAGAAGTGGGAGAAGGCTCAAACAAGAAATTTTGAAAGCAACTAAAGCAGGTTGTTCTATATTCTGTAATTTCATTATTGCAGCACCTATTCGCAAAATTTTTGCGGCAGTAGGTTCACATTATAAAATTGCGCAGTTATCTCTTGCACAAATATTGAACCCCAAGGTTTTTAACTGGCCCTCTAAATACACAGGAGTATAGACTTCTATCTACTATGTTGCAATGCTGCAGGCTAAAACATGATCAGGACCGCACATATTCTACAAAAAAGAATAAAGTCAATTTATCGAAAAAGAAAGGTTTGCATGCCAAAGGAAAAGTTGTCTAAGTTCTCACAAAAAAGTTAGACCACAGTTAAAAAAATTAGACCACAGTCTTCTCTGGACCGAAATACGGTAAAGTATTAATCATCATCATCAAACCAAAAGAAAGACGTAGAAAAAAACTACTGGGCGACGTACTCCACTCCCCACCGCCCCGCCACAGTGGTCTAGTGGCTAAGGTACTTTGGCTGCTGACCTGCAGGTCGCGGGATGAAATCCCGGCTGTGGCGGCTGCATTTTCGATCGAGGCGGAAATGTTGTAGGCCCGTGTACTCAGATTTGGGTGCACGTTAAAGAACCCCGGGTGGTCCAAATTTCTGGAGCCCTCCACTAGGGCGTTTCTCATAATCATATGGTGGTTTTGGAATGTTATACCCCACAAATCAATCAATCCACTTCTCACTATTCCCCACAGCCAATGCCTCTATAGAAGCATGTACGGTTAAATGAAAGCAGCTGCAGTTGGTGCCATAGCTTTAATGTGGTAGAATTGATAACTTTTAAGTATCATCATTCAAGACAGTGCACGAATCATTTTTACGATGCTGGTGATTCACACAAACGTGGTAATAAAGTAAAGTTTATGTAAATTTGTACAGCTGCAAGATATTTTGGTTGAAATCGTCCAGCAGACTGAAAGGAAGTCGTGTATACCTGGTGCTGTCACTGATGCGATGCTTAATATTTTTCGTGGTGGCTGTCATAAATCTTGGCATTATTGAAGCTATTCAGGCAAGACGAACCTACTCCTCATCCAAGGAAAACTATTTCAAAGATTGCTTTTGTACCTCTGATGAAATTGAGAACTTTGATCGGAGAAGTCAGCAGAGTTACCTTTGGACAAGTTTTCATAATGACATGTTGCTAGTATATTTGTTAGAACACTCAAGTGCAATACTATGGTTATAGTTCAGTGCTTTCAGGCTAAGCTTTCTGTAGTCATGCAATGTCTCTCTGAAAGTAGAGAGCATTTCTATTTTCTTGGTATTCATGAGTCTTGGCTGAAACACCATCAGTCATTTCGGTGACCTATTTTTTTTTCAAATTTTTTCACACAATCCTGTGCTGGGATTTACTCTTAGGGGAGTAAGGGCTGGGATGGAAGTTTTTTTTTTCCACAAATATATACCTCTGAACGTATGCTTCTTTTTATGAGTGACCTTGGTGATATAATTTTCGTAGTGTGGCATTATTGCCCTTGGCTATTGATTGGTGTAATGTTGCAGTGTTTTGATAGGTTTGATGATCTGTTGTCATGAAACAACCATGTGAAGCCACCATGTGTGCAACCATCAGAGCTTTGAAAATTTCGCATTAAAACAATGCACTAAGTGTTGCAAAGTTGTAATGTGGTAAAAGGGCATCCTTTGTTACCCGTCCATGACAGGACTTGCTAGAAACTGACTTGAATATTTGCATCCATGTTGATTATTTCACTTAAGTGTCAGGTCTCTTGTGTCTATTTTGTGATCCATAGAAATGTATTGTTCACTTCATTTCACGATTAAAGATTACAAAAGTTCTAATCATACCTGCCCCGTCATTTTTCTTTTGGTGTCATTTTTTTAGTCGTTAAAGCATTTACATGAATGAATTCCACATATTTCTTTAGCAGTTAGATTTCATGCAACATTAGAGCTTCTCTGTTATCATTATAAAGGTTCGATCCCAATTCCTGGCATTAGAGCATGTTTGACAAAACTGCCATGTTTTGTTTCTTGAATTTTTTACTGCATACTGTCGTGGAAACTGCGGGTATATCATCCACTATTTGTTGAATTCATTTAGGGTGTGTGTAGCAGTCATGATGTACAGGTTTAATGAGTAAACACCACATATTAACACTTGCCAATAAAAATTAAATGTTATCATGACAAGTGTATTAACTGCAAATAGTGGAGGATAAAACATGAGAAGGTGCATGTAGTGATCTTTCGAGGCAACTGTGATTTACACCAATTAGAGTTTATTGTACAGTTTTTAATGTCAGCACTAAGTTATGTTATGGCGGCCAACGGCGGTGGTCAGCACATTTCGTTCTCTTTTTAGCCACGCACGTCAGAGTTCTTTTATGCGGATTTCTTGCGACGAAAGTCGCATGTATCATGCAAATACTAAACCATGCAACACTTTTGTTCGGAAAAACGTTGGAATGAAGACCGCGAAGCCGAAAGCACTGCAAAATGTAAAATTGCGCTTTTGCCTTCGTAGTGGCATGCGGCGGTCACAACAAGTTCTTCAAGAAACGAGACTGGAGAAAAAAAAAATGTACTAGGCCAATCTTTCTATTAGTTCCGGAAAGCGTGATAAGAAAAAAAGAATATTAAGCATCATGAAGCTGGAGAAGTTGTTTGCAAACGCTAAAACTGTTTTTCTTCCAGCAGAAGACGTAATGCCAGAGCCGTCTGCTAGATAATTATAAATTTGTATGATCACAAATAATATTAATAAATGAATAAAAAAGTAAAGTGCCGTTCAGATAATGTCTCCAGAGGTGTAACTATTAAGCGAATAATTATACAGAAAACTTGTTGCAACACAAAAAACAATTTTTTTTTTTTAATTCTACGTCGTATCTACCATTTTTTAAACATTCTTTAGTTGGTATCGTCATCACGACAACGAAAAGTAGCCGGTTTTGTTTGTCCGATGCACGGAGGAAAACGTAATCCGAGGCATGCACGAGAGGAGGTCGTAGCCCGATGTGCACGCGTTCTCATCGAAGATACAACAAATCTTGCTGCTTGTGCGTTAATCATGTCTGCGTATGCAGATGGAAGTGCTTGCCTGCAGATCTAATGCCCCAATCTCGGCGCAGCGCACTCAGCTTTGCTTATCAGATATTCTTTCGAAAGGCGCGAGTCGGCGCGTTTTTTTTCTTGGCTGGCGATGCACTCTTCCGTCACAGCACATTTTTTCCCCCTCTCAAGACCGTTCCTTCAGATGTAGTGTACTGCAACGTTTGCGCGAGTTTCCCAGCTCAGTGCAGCACGCCCAATTAATACGAGCAGTCGCTGACAGACCAACGCGCGTCACTTGCGGCAGCTGATACGTGGTAAGCACACGCCGTTCGAGCAAAATTTACTTAATTTAGTGGCAGAGATAGCGCGCCCACTGCAAGCGACACCGTCTGTTCGGATCACCGCCGTCTCAACAATGGTAATCATTCAGCTCGGCCGCTTGCCTTGTTTTGCCAATTAGTGTAATCAGTATTGTTATTTTTACTGTGACTGTGACATACTATGACGGTTGTTTCGTTTAATAAAATAGCCAAGCAAAAATGAATACACACAATGCTTGTGGCGTTAAGTCCCGCACGTATGGCATCGGGGCACGCACCCAGGAATTTTTTTTTTTTCGGGGATGTGGTGTTCGTGTGTAGAACGGCGGATTTTGGCAACTGTGAAATCGACGTGGAAGCGTGTGAATGCCTTACTATCACCCGATGAGAGTTAATTCATGAAAAAAATTGAGGGTAGGCGGGCTCAAAACTCCTCCAACTTCCCCCTAGTTAGGGCCCTGTATGGCATTTACTTGACTACAACGACAGCGTTGCAATGGCTTTCCGCTCTTAGAGCAGCGGCTGTGTTGAAGTTACTATGTTTGAAGACCACCAAACCATGTCAAGATTGTCAAGCTCAGTAATTCTCAAGATTACACAATAGGCGTTGCGCTGATTGTGAAGGTAGGTATGTGGGGTTTAACGTCCCAAAACCACTATATGATTATGAGAGACGCCGTAGTGGAGGGCTCCGGAAATTTAGACCACCTGGGGTTCTTTAACGTGCACCCAAATCTGAGCACACGGGCCTACAACATTTCCGCCTCCGTCGGAAATGCAGCCGCCGCAACCGGGATTCGAACCCGCGCCCTGCGGGTCAGCAGCCGAGTACCTTAGCCACTAGACCACCGCGGCGGGGCGCGCTGATTGTGAAATCTGCATAGAAAGTCACAAGCTTTGGGGGGAACCATTCCTATTCCATTTCAGTTTTTCCCACCCTTGCTTCTACGAGAAGTATGTTTTTAAAAAATGTAAATCCTGTGCAAGAATGAAGAGAATAAAATTTGTAATTTCACTAAAAACCTTCACTACGATAAATGTGTCGTTGCACATGCTTAACGGTGATTCTGCCTGCTCAATTCTTGTTTGCATGTCTATCTTGGCAATTGTTTTGTAAATATAGTATCCGGCACAGTTTTATAACAGATATTTGCTGTTGTGGACCATGATTGCTCTAGACAAGAGGAATCAAGCTTGTAGTGAACAAAATCGGTCATGTTATGCCATGATATCTCGCTTCCAAACATTGCATGAACATCTTCAATGCCCTATTCCTGCCAGATGCTCCAAAGCAATCACAAAATGTAATAGACTGCCAAATTTCATCGTATTTTATTTTGCCACTGAGTAAACTGACTGCTGAATGAGACTTATGTAAGATAAGAGGAGGGATGTCTAAATACCAAATATTTTCTTATGATATTGAATATGAGTCTTTGAGAACACATAGTTTGCACATTGAATCAATTAAAAAATGTTTGCAATGTCTTACAGATTTAAATACAGGTTGCATAGAGCCAGGCCAGCATTTACGATTAAGGGGAGTGATAACATGCTACATAGTAGACTGTCATGTTTACTGAAGAATATAGTACTATATGCCCACACAACATTTTAAACAGCCCCGCTGTGGTGGTCTAGTAACTAAGGTACTCGGCTGCTGACCCGCAGGTGGCGGGATCGAATCCCTGCTGCGGCGGCTGCATTTCCGATGGAGGCGAAATGTTGTAGGCCCGTGTGCTCAGATTTGGGTGCACGTTAAAGAACTAAGGTGGTCGAAATTTTCGGAGGCCTCCACTGCGGCATCTATCATATTCATATGGTGGTTTTGGGATGTTAAACCCCACATATCAATCAATCAATATTTTAAATAAATTCAGTTGCAATAAGATTGTCGAAGCAGTAAAATGCTTCGCCCAAATCCAGACAACATAATCAGAACTGATGAAGCAATCATGCATATTGGATAAAACAATCTCACAGTAATGGCCTTATTCACTCATTTGCCGAGAAATTGGTGCCAGCATCTGTGCGAAAATTCTAGTTTTCTGCAGCAGAATCATTTTGAAGTCTGCATTTGCAACAATCTTTCTATGCTGCAAGTCTTGCTATATTTGCACGTTATTTCAACAGAAAATTCTTGGTATAGACTAGTGAATTCACAAATTAAGTATGGATGAAATTGTAAAGATTATTCAAATTTCAAAGTTTGAATATTCACACACATCTACCTGTAAATTAACTTATTCAGGTGTGTTGACTACATGGACTTTCATATGTTGATTCCCTGCAATCTGGCTAACATGAAACCAGTAATGAAGCTATCCAATCTAGGACTTTGATAACAAACAATTTCGGATCGGCAGATATTTTCACTTCCTAACTGTGTCATTCCCATGTACTGCTAGCTGATGAAGCAATTTGCGAAATGTGGTAAGGAAGTAAGCTTCTAATGTAGTGCCACATATTTTTTTCTCTACTTTTAAGATTGAATTCACATTTTGTGCACTTCTGGTGTCATCCTGTTCATGATATGTATAGCTTTACACATTTGTAACCATTTCAGCTTTAATTGTGCATACTTTCAGATGTTGTTTTCAAATGCAAGCATGTAGATCTACCATAGGATTGATAATTCTTTATTTTCAGGTTTGTGAACAATGTTTCTTAGATATATTTTCAAGTGTCTTGCATTTGCTAACAAGTGCTCATTTGTTTCAATTTGGTCACTCCTTTCTTTTACAGTGCTTTGTTCGTGCTATGCAGGCCTCACTTTAAAAAAGTCACTCTGTAGCAAGATCCTTGCTGCTTTTCAGCATGTTTCGAATAACGGCTGTTTCAAGGTGAGTGTATACTTTGCGCTTTTCTTGTCCTGCAATTTTTCTGGGGTTGTGAGCAGTGTCAAGCGTTTCTAAGTACATTTTTAAGCAGTGCAGAACATTACATAAAGGTTAAACCGCACAAGTATACTCTCCGCTGTGTCTCATGTTCTACACTGTTTAATTAAACATGAATCCTAACTAACTGGCCCTGGTCTCCCTTCTGCATTACTAATAGCAACAATAGGTAAACTGTGCTTCTATGTCAAACTGCTGATAAACATTCTCTAGCACCTATTTCTTGGCTTTCTCATGTATCATCTAGTGCTTTCTCTTGGGTAACGTAGAACTATATATTGCACCTACACAATCATAATTATGCCTGCCACGATGGCTCAGTCGCTAAGGTAATACATATAGTGGTTTTAGGACGTTAAACCCCAACAATTGTTTTGAAGAAAGTGATCATGAAAGCAACAAGAGCATTTGACCTCGCTAATTACACCACAGTTTGTTTTGTGTGGTGCTATCCTTCAGATACTAATGAAACACCAATCATACTTGAGTTTTGTGCTGGTTCTAGTTGAAATGGCATACCTGTACATAGTTCAGTGCTTCAAAGCCCATACAGGAATGGGAAACAATTAAGCACAGATGATCAGGGCTGTATTATAAGTAAGCTAGTTGAAGCTTGATAGGCTTAGTTGTATTCATATTAGTCAGTTGTAATCTTAGGTCTGCCAAAGAAAGTGGAACTCACTCAGGAAATAAATGTTGCACTTTGGACTCACTCGGACTCACACTAAAAAAATATTACTCACCCGGACTCGCTCAGGCTTACGACTCGATCTGAGTCTGAGTTGACTTGTGTGAGTTTGCCTACCTATGGTTGTTAGTAGTATATAGCAATGACAGCATTCTATTTTTGCCAATGTACTTTTTACCTGTTTACATGAAGAATGGCATAAGTGAAGCGGCACAAACATGGGCACACATGCTTGTATCGTTTCACTTTGGTCCTTCTTTCAAATAGTACGTTGCAAGAAAGAAATCAGTGTCACGTCGACTAGCCCCTCTGATGGAATCTTTATTAACAACGATATGCCCGCACCTTTTGCAGTTCTGCAAGGCAACTGAGGTGGCTGGCCCTCAGGTCCCTGCTTAATACTCAGTGCCGCACGACCACCAGTGAGGCCTCAGTTGTGGAACGCGAGGTTCGAGAGTTGCAGATCCCCGTTCCGCATGGGCACCTGGCTGCCAAGCAGTGGCTGCCCACATCGGCCGAGGACCCAAGCCGACGTGTTCTCATGATCCATGGTTACTTGGACAACGCTGGAGGCTTTGACCCCCTTGTGCCATGGCTTGACCCTCGGTGGCACATTGTGGCCCCAGATTTAACGGGCCATGGCCTGTCTTCACACTTGCCCAATGGAATACCATATACTTCATTGCAGTTTTGGTTCGACATCGCATACACAATAGACTATCTTGGCTGGAATCAATGCTCCATAATTGGGCACAGCATAGGCGGTCAAGCGGGCTTGCATTACAGTAACCTTTTTCCTGAGAGGGTGAGTATAATAAAGGTCCCATTTTATTAAGGGAAACTATGGTAATGCCATTTAATGGCTACATAAGAAAAGGTGTTGGTTCGTGTGCTTACGTTTTCTGTAGAACTAAAAGGTTTTGTCAGTGCAACGGTCGTATGATAAAAATAAATAAATGATAAAAAATAAATGATAAAGTTTTAGCATATATGCGCCAGTTTGAGCCTAGGTCAAGGTCTCACGTCAGCATTTTCATCTCAAGCTTGAAAATCTTTACTATTTTATAACGACTACTTTGTTGAGGGGACTGACAACTGGCAAGAATGTGTATTTAGGTCCTGGTGAAAATTAAAAGATTGAATCGTAGTGACCGATTCAAGCATTGTCTTGAATAGAATATTTATATTGAGGTTGCACTTAAAAGTCACAAAAAGGTACTACGTGGCTTAGCCAAGTGGAAAAGCTTCGAAGGGGTATTATGAAGTTGTTCACTTTGTTGTCGGTTATCGGGTGCTTTCATGTGCACCAGAATGAGGATTCAAAATTAATGCGTGTGATATTACCCACTTTCGTTCTGTTCTATGCTGCTTATTAGATAAAAGGAGTTGACTCTTCCAAGCGATGCTGCATCCGTGGCAACAAGTGGAACATGTTGAGCCGAGGTGTATGTCCGCGAAATGCAAGCATGTGCATCAAACTGCAGCACGCAAACACGAACCACTGCCGTGCTGACTGCCCACCGTTTATAGCATGTGCTTTGTGTACGTCTTCACATTTGCCATAGATCTTAAAATTCTGACGATGACTCTTTTACGTAGGCTTGTGCTAATAGTAAATATTAAGGTCAAATTGAATTCGAATAGTACAATACCATATATTATTGAAAAAAGTTAAGCATATTTATGATGACCCTACTAATCTGCTTGATATACAGGGTGTCCCAGGTAACTATAGCCAGAGTTTAGAAATATGCCAACACACGCAGTTACGATGCGACCAAATGCATGTTGCTCACCGTTGCCTAAAGTTAGTCGGACTATTTTTTGTGTTCTCAAATATTGTTTAACTAGATCTGTTTAAATAACTAACTTTTCAAGAAACGAATATGGATGAAAATTTCAATGAGAAAGTTGCAGATCGGTTTGCAAAACGTCTGATTAAACAGTTTTGAACTTTATATCTATCAATAGTAGTGTTTTTCTGCTAATTACAAATGCCCTCGAAATAGAAAAAATACCACGTGACAAACTCGCTCATGCACCAGTGCGCACAATGATTATAATGCTAACGTTCCATATACAAACAAGCATAGCATTTGCCCCATTGTGCTGTTTCGGCAGGGCCACAACGATGATGGTGGCTTTACAATGAATACGTTTTGCTATCGGCCTCAAAAACGATAACCGCTGTGATTGCTTATCGCTGTCATGAACGAGTGCGAGGAAAGCGTGTCGTTCGTACGCGGGACGTTAGGGAGCACTAGAATCATAGTGCGCCCTGAAGCGGGAGCGGGTTTGTCACGAGGTATTTTTTTTGTATTTTGTGGGCATTTGTAATTAGCAGAAAAACACTAATACCTAACAGATATAAAGTTCAAAACTGTCTAATCGGACGTTTTGCAAACCGATGTGCAACTTTCTCATTAAAATTTTTATCCATCTTCGTTCCTTCAAAAGTTAGTTAAATAAACAGGTCTAATTAAACAATATCTGAGAACACAAAAAATAGTCTGACTAACTCCAGCCAATGGTCGGTGAGCAACATACGTTCAGTCCCATCATAATTACGTGTACCGGCATATTTTTAAGCTCCGGCTAAAGTTGGGACACCTTGTATATTTCTTTGTAATTGAAGTGCGGCATGTGCAAATGCCATTTCTTTTGGTTCACAGGAAGTGGAAGCAACGTTGAATAGTAACAGGATTTGACTTTCGATAACATGCAAGCGATAACCTGTAAAGTATGCTACATTTTAAAATTTACTATGCTTAAAGCAAATAAGCCAACATAACAAGCTTCTAAACATTAAAAGTGATGAATCGGTGTTATGGTAATCTGTTCATTTAACCTTGAAATGGGGCTACACTGCAGTTTGGATTTTTCTTGGATAGGTGCTTTTACGGCTTGTAATCCCTCTAATGCAGTGAAACCATCTTTTAAAAGAGTTACATGTAGATTAATATACACCAATTAGTTAATTTTGGGTACTGCAAATTTTCAACAATTTAAATTTGAATTGAAATGAATTTGAATACAGTAATATACGTTCCAATTATCGAAGCGCTCAAATATCCACAGCACAAGCTGACTTTCGCAGCAGCATTTTCCACACTACCAATCTGTGGTTCGACACTTTTATCAGCAAGCTTTCCATTGCATTAAAGAAAAAAACAAGCGCCATAAAAAGTCGGTTGTCGGTCCCTTTAAAGCTTATTCAGTCAATGACTGTGAGTCACATGCTAAACATATAACCCAGCAGCATAAAATATATTTGTAGTAGATATGTGTACACAACAAAGTGGAAACTAATACACACAGCTATATCGGTGATCCACAATATACAGAGGTGGGGGAAAATGTAACAAAGGGGAACGTGCCAATGAGCTTCTGCTGCTGCTGCTTGCAGAAGCACCCTTTTGTATGCGATCACTTATAGTTCAATTTGCGGCTCATTGCTCCACTCATGGCTCTTCCACCACATTTTACTGCATTAAGCCAACAAGGTTTAAGTACCGTATGCTTTACACTTAGGCTAACAGCCCACAATTTTAGAGCATAGTTAAGTACACCAACATAGCAAACTGATTTAGATTAGAAGAAAAAGCTTGTTAAACATTGTGTAACTGGCATGATTATGCATGATATTGAAAAATTTTAAGACTGTGTGCTTTAGTCAGTCTCAGCTGCTGATCAGTGGTGCAACATTCACTTCTTGTATATGCCACCATCGAATAACAAAGATGTGTTTTGAGATCAACAGCTCAGTGAATGCCCTCAGCACAATGCCATCACAGCTTTTGCCACTGTCATCATCCTTTCTCTTCTCTCACTGAGCCTTTTAGGTGTTCTGAACACATCACATCCGTAGCTAGTCCATTTTTCATAGCAAAATTTTTGCAGAAAGTGGGTTGTAGGCAGTCTCATATGGGAGCTATTTGCTTCCAATACCTTTTAGAATGGATTTCTACAACCGTCCCTCACTATTATATTTTGCAGGTGCAAAACTTGGTGATGATTGATGCCTTGGCACCTATGTTCGACCAACCTAGCAAATTATCGCGCAGCGTAAGAGAAGTGGTTGAGGGCAACATACGGTTTGATCATAAGGATCTCGGCAAGCCACCTTCTTACACGGAGGATGAAGTGATAAAGCTTTACCGGCGTAGCTTAGTTCCGGGCTACCTTCCTGACAATATTAGAACATTGATGAAACGCGGTTGCAAGCTTGCTGAGGACGGTCGTTACGTCATGACCAAGGACGCCCGCCTCAGGCACATCCAGTGGATTCGGATTGACAGTAGTGCTCTGAAGAAATACTACACTGGCTACACTAACAACCTGCTGGTACTGATGGCTGTTCCTGGCTTCGGATATACATCTGCAAAGCACAAGATACTAGCTGATGCCTGTGCACAAAGCTGCCGCAAGTTTCAGGTTGTTCAGATAGAGGGCAATCACCATGTGCACATGACTTATCCAGATGTGGTCGCTAGTCACATACGCCCCTTTTTAGATCCACACTGATGTGAAAAGTAATACAATGACCTTGTTTTTTTTTTTCTTTTTTGCCAGGCTGTGAAGGTGATCATTTTTTTCTCTGTGTTGAAGCATTTTTTTTTTACGAATGCTACACATTGAGAACAATGTTATTTGTAGCTTCAAGGTGGCTGTGTTATGTTTGCTGCAGTTTTTTTGCTGACTGTGTAAGGGCATTTGATATTCATGGAATCTCAGAATTTCACTATAAGTTCGAAAGTTCCTTATATGAAACAAAAGCTAACAGGTGAGATGCACTTATCTAGCATGAGTGTGACTAGCTAACTTTTATTTGGTAGGAGATATTTATATCACTCTTGCTTTAACTTTTGTATCGTTACCTTTTTTGTGCATCTTTTCTTCGAGTGTTTTTCATCCATTATGCTTGCACAAAATAGTCATTTTTCTGCTTTTATAAACATGGGGTTTGTGTGACTTTACTACAGAAAAAACATGTCTTTCCATTTTTAGAGTTTCGAGAAGCTTCATCTAACTAATCGTCAAGGTGGACCTTCTGGGCATTTTCACAGAATGCGCATTGACTGACTAAGAATGTTTCCGAAACTCAAGGGCTTTCTCATTTGTACGTGACAAAGTGTATTACTCCCGTATTCACAAATTCTCAACTCGAATTTCGTCCTTTACTTGACAGAGTTGAGCATTGCGCCGCTGATCGAGTACAAACGGCGCTCTACTTATCAATAAATGTTGCAGATTATCTCTGATATGCAGGGACTTGCTCTGCCTATAGGTGGTGCCCCCATCAACTTTCTCGAGTCAAGGTGAAGCATTGAGTGAAGGGACGTTCTAGAACACGAGGGTTAAAATATAGGCAAAGTGGGAAGCAAGGGAAGTCATAGTTTCCCATGCTCAAGATTCTTTCTTGGTATTCTTTGAAATATAAACGAATGTGTAGGTGAACTAAGAGAATGAGTAAATTATCTATCTTTATATTGTTAATTCACTCATAGTGTCACAAGAAATTGTCAGTGACTCGGTTAGTGTCTCGATGGCACCTAACATCATTTACTATGGGAAACAAATTTGATAAAATTTGTAATATTGAGTTACAAAGATTTTGCTTTATGTTGTTAATGCACTCATTATGTCACCAGAAGTTGCCAGTGACAGGGTCGGTGTCTCGATGGCATCTAACATCACTTACTATGGGAAATAAATTTGATAAGATTTGTAATGTTGAGTTACAAAGATTTTGATAACATATTTCAGTCTGTGATGTGATGTGTATATGTTGAGATTTTCTCATAAATTAATAAATGGAACCTTGAAAAAAGAAGAGAGATTTTTGTAACCTCTATTATTTCTGTGTGGCATGTCTTTTTGTGGTTCTGTTGCTTTATTGGTCCATGTCTATAATCTCCAGTGCAGGAGGTAATAGGTTCCTTCAATAGTGCCACTGTGCACCCACCGCTTTCTTTACTGGGGAGAGAGGTACCCCAACTTTGTACTACGTGTTGCCCCGTCGTGGTGGTCTTGTAGCTAAGGTACTCGGCTGCTGACCTGCAGGTCGCGGTATCCAATCCCGGCTGCGGTGGCTGCATTTTCGATGGAGGCGAAAATGCTGTCGGCCCGTGTGCTCAAATTTGGGTGCACGTTAAAGAACGCCAGGTGGTCGAAATTTCCGGAGCCCTCCACTACGGCATCTCTCATAATCATATGGTGGTTTCGGGACGTTAAACGCCACATATCAGTTATTGTACTAGGTGTTGTGAGCACTCAATCCTTGTTGAAGTGGCCTGTTCTTTTCACTATAGTTCTGTGCATGGACTCTTGTGATCAAAGCAAAATTTAGTCTATGCAGCATGGGAAGAGCACCAATCAAGAGACACATTTTCTCGCCATTCCTGAAGCATGGAAGCCTCGAGTTCATTTGGTTGAGATAAGGTCGACCGTTTGCAGTTAAGTGAATTAAGAAAAAGAGTTGAAAATAATTTGCTAACCGAAAGTATCTTAGTATGTGCCATTGTTGGACTGTTCCCTTTCACGGAACAGTCTGGTGATTGCTAGAACAAAAGCAGTCTGAGAAAATTGGCAGACAAGTTACTCATCAGACTGAAAATATATGAAAACGGTGTTTTTGTTATAGATGACGGCTATGGTGCCAAACAGCGGGCGTTGTGTGCAAGAGAGTGCATGCAGTTTGGGTTACTAATTGACATCGACGTCGTGGACAACATATTAGTTGCTGTAAGTGGGTGAAAAATGTCCAGGAAGAAAGTAATTAAAGACGCAGAGCCAATATATATATATATATATATATATATCACAGTTGGTAATTTTTTCATCCACTTTTCTTTCTTCTTATTTACATTCCATTGATTTTAATAACTTCCCCTGTACATCCATTGGCATTACTGTCTGTTATATCTCATTAATATTGTGCTAAAACACTGAAAAACGAGCCCTTAGGTATACACTTCTTTCCCTTATATATATATATATATATATATATATATATATATATATATATATACACGGCAGGTTATTTTCTCACTCACTTTTCTTCATATTTACATTACATTGGTTCTAATAACTTTCCCTATGCATTCCTTGGCATTATTGTCTGTTAGACCTCATTACTATTGTGTCAAAACACGGAAAAACGAGCCCTTAGGTATGCACTTCCTTCCCTTGTGTGTATATATATATATATATATATATATATATATATATATATATATATATATATATATATATATATATATATATATATATATATATATATATATATATATATCTGTGTACGTGTGTGTGTGTACCAGTGATCATGGAGGAAGGACACAACAATGACTGACCTCAATGGACGGGCAACATTTATAAAAATTAAGTGAACCTGAAATCTACTCAAAGCGCCAGACACTACGTGAAAGCCCAGCCTGCTCCCAAGGAGAAGCTACGACTATTATTGCACTACAAAGGGGTTGTTGGCTACGACCACGTCCGGTCCTTTACTTTCGGCAGCGTATCGCACCCAACGCAATCACCCTCAAAGTGGTGTATGTGGTGACGTTTTTCTTCAGGTCAAGGTTGTTTTCTATCGTGGTGATAGATTTCAATTGGACTTGATTGCTATCGAAAAGTGGGTTGATCACTAACGCTCCTTTTTATCAAAAGGAAATCGGTAAATTCAGCTGCACTGAGCATCGGTAGCACAATGGAAACTGTTTCCTTCCTGCGTTATGGTAGCCAACGCCTCCTCTAAACAATGCCTGGGAAATGGCTCGCGCTCCCGGCGGAGTTGGCCTGCCTTCAGTTTTGAGCAGGCGCTCACCCCGGAAAAGAAGAAAAGTCACCCCGGAAAAGAAGACACAAACCCAAAAGTTGCTGGGATGAGGAAGTTAAGAGAGCCATAGCAAAACGTCAGGAAGCCTCTAGGGAACACAGACATGCTAAGCAGCGGGGTGAACCGACAGATGATGTTGAAAGAAAATGGGAAACCTTTCTAAGCTGTAGAAGGAATGCATCCCTTCTGATCAATGAAAAGATTAGAAGAAAGGGAGCTCAGTGGCTGGCAGAAGTACATAAAAAAGATAGAAAGGCAGCTGCAAAATTTTGGAACCATCTAAACTCCCTAAGAAATGAGACGAGCCTGGAGCAGAGTTTTATAACTACAGCCCAAGGTGCTAGGCTAGAAGGGGACGAAGCTATTGAATATATAAGAACATGGATGACAGAAAAATTTCAACAAAGAAGTACTTTATGTGCGACAGTGGACAAGGACGAATCAAGTGGTGCAATGGCTCCGTTTTCACAACGAGAGTGGGAAAGGGCTGAGAAAAAGGTTCCTAGTAGTACATCAGCAGGCCCAGATGGCATTTCAATTATGCTGATAAAGACATTAGGTCCGAAGTCTATGCAGGCTTTGAGAAAGGCAGTGAGCAAAATAATAATCGATGGTGAAGTTCCCAATGTATGGAAACTTAGCAGGATGAGCATGATCTATAAAAGAAAGGGGGACAAAGCTGACATAAACAACTACCGTCCTATAACGGTGACATCAGTGGTCTACAGGCTGGCGATGCAGATTATAAAAGAAAGACTACAGGCATGGATAGAGGATGAGGGGTGCTGGGGGAACTGCAGAATGGGTTTTGGAAACACAGGAGGTTGGAAGACAATCTGTTCTCACTGACGCAGTGTATTGAAATAGCAGAAAAGGAACACAGGCCCCTGTGGCTAGCATTTTTGGATATCTAGGGAGCGTACGATAGCGTGGTTCAAGAGGAATTGTGGAGAATACAGGACACACTAGGCGTGGCACATGTAGTCACTAATCTTTTAAAGGATATCTATAAAGGTAACAAGGCAGTTATAAAGTGGGAAAAACAGGTATCCAAGCCTGCAGAGGTGAAACGGGGGCTTAGGCAGGGGTGACCCCTGTCACCCTTATTATTCATGATGTACCTACAAGGATTAGAGGCCAAATTAGAGGGAAGTGGACTGGGCTTCAACCTCTCTTTAGTCAAACAAGAAAAACTTATTGATCAGGCACTACCAGCATTAATGTACGCAGATGATATAGTGCTAATGGCCAACAACAAGGAAGATTTGCAGAGATTGATGGACATCTGCGGTAATGAGGGAAATAGGTTAGATTTTAGATTTAGTAAGTAAAAAGCAACAGTCATGATTTTCAATGACAACGAAGGTAGTGAGCTTAGAATACAGGAGGTCACGCTAGAGATAACAGACAAATACAAATATCTGGGCGTATGGATAAGCAATGGAACGGAGTACCTGAGGGAACACGAAATATACGTGACGACTAAAGGTAACAGGAATGCAGCAGTGATGAAAAATAGGGCACTGTGGAATTACAATAGGCATGATGTTGCGAGAGGAATATGGAAAGGGGTCATGGTTCCTGGGCTGACGTTCGGCAATGCGGTCTTGTGCATGAGATCAGAAGTTCAAGCAAGATTAGAAATTAAGCAACGTGGAATAGGTAGGCTTGCTTTAGGAGCTCACGGGAATGCACCAAGTCAGGGAGTACAAGGTGATATGGGATGCACATCATTTGAGGGCAGGGAAGCTAGCAGCAAGATAAAATTTGAGAAGCGATTGAGAGAAATGGGGGAGGAGCGTTGGACTAGGAAGGTTTTCAGCTACTTGTACATGAAGAATATCAATACAAAACGGAGGAAGCGAACCAGGAAATTTACTGGTAAATACTTAGAAAACAGCAGGTGGCCAAACCAAAAAGAACTATCGGTTGGAAACGGTGAAGTGAAGGAAACGGAGACTGACATGTGGAGAATGGGCATGATTAAAGCCCAAACCACATAAGCGCAAAAATGCACGCGACAGCGACGAGCGACGCGACGTAGATCGTCTTCGCGCGATCAGTCGCTAGCGCAGGCAAACCATAGAGAAAGAAGTTTCTCTATGGGCAAACCTCATTCACGCGACGGCTTCGGCGAGCGAATTCCACTGTTGCTGGCATGAGGCTGTCAACTCGCACCAAGAAAACCGCGTAGCGAGCGGTTTCCAATTTAAAAATTCAATAAATTGTTGTGTAATAAAACGGAAAGTGTTTATTATTGCCTTGCAGCACTTTTTTATATGCACATACGTAATAAACATTGCGTTATTTTTTGTTGCACCCGCGTGACTTGGGCAGGTTCACGTGCAGTGGATCCTTGGCGAGTTCCTTGGTTGTGACAGAAAAGCACGTGAAAACAACCGGCAGTACGTCACTGATGTATATCCTTTTTCGGTTTTTTTCTATTGGCTGCCTGAGTCCAGCACTTCCGGGCGATGAGCGACGGTTTCCAAATCTGGAGAACCGAGCGATTGCGCGAGAACGAGCACGCGACACGTCGCGCGAACGCCCTGTTTCGTCGCTCATAGCGTCGCTCGTCGCTGTCGCGTGCATTTTCGCGCTTATGTGGTTTGGCCCTAAGAAGTCCGCACTAGAGATCTATCGAACATTTAAGCAGGAAATTGCCAAGGAAAGGATCTATGAAGCCCAAACTCCATAAGCGCGAAAATGCACGCGACAGCGACGAGCGACGCGACGTAGACCGGCGTCGCGCGATCAGTCGCTAGCGCAGGCAAACCTCATTCACGCGACGGCTTCGGCGAGCGAATTCCACTGTTGCTGGCATGAGGCCGTCAACTCGCACCAAGAAAACCGCGTACCGAGCGGTTCCCAATTTAAAAATAAGATATATTGTTGTGTAATGAAACAAAAAGTGTTTATTATTGCCTTGCAGCATTTTTTATATGCGCATGCGTAATAAACATTGCGTTATTTCTTGTTGCGCATACGTGACTCGGGCAGGGTCACGTGCACCTATGTAGTCTTCGTCTTTTCCGGTATTTCGCTATTGGCTGCTTGAGCCCAGCACTTCCGGGCGATGAGCGACGGTTTCCAAATCTGGAGAACCGAGCGATCGCGCGAAAACTACCCCGCGACACGTCGCGCGAACGCCATGTTTCGTCGCTCATAGCGTCGCTCGTCGCTGTCGCGTGCATTTTCGCGCTTATGGAGTTTGGGCTTGATAATACTCGGGGTAGTTCTCTACTGTTTGAGGCCAGGACGGGAGTACTGCGAACCAAGACATATCAGGCCAAATACGAAGGGGTAGACACAGTATGCAGTGCGTGTGGAGAGGAAGAATAAACTGCCGAACACTTGATAATGTTCTGTAAAGGGCATCACCCTATAGTTTAGGATGATGGCGCAGAGTTTTTCAAAGCACTGGGGTTTCAGGGACCGGGAGGGCAAAATAGACTTTAAGCGGGTAGACTTAACTAGAAGGAGGTTATCTGATTGGTGGCTAAAGTCAAGGCACGAGTGAAAATTGAACTCTTCACTGCAAAGTACGAATCCTCAAACTCACTGTTTAAAGAAAAAAAAGTAAATATAATTTTTGGTTCATTAAGTATTAAGTCTTGATGGCGCTAGCCACCGCCCAATCTAAAGGGTACAGCCATATCCATCCATTTATCTATTATCACGACGACGGACTCCATGGTATCAGCTAAGCGTTTTTCACCGGCGGCCCATAGGGGCGCGTCAGTCGAGAGTTGTTCAAGACCTGCAACTGTACACCGCTATTTCGGAGGCTATGCAAAGTGTTGCGTTGTTGCACCGTCTGCCACAGGTGACGCTAGCGACCGAGAACATTCTAAAATAAAGGAAAGAAAGGCTGTGGCAGCCGTTTTTTTTTTTTCTCATGCGGCAGGCATCTTCTAGAGGAGGCGTTGTGGTAGCACCATAGAGAAATAATTTTCTTTCTCTATGGTACCACTCGGTTTATTGTCATCGTCATCATTGAAAGTGCGCTGTATGGTGGCTAGAATTGGTCAGTGACGCTAGCGACCGAGAACATTCTAAAATAAAGGAAAGAAAGGCTGTGGCAGCCGTTTTTTTTTTTTCTCATGCGGCAGGCATCTTCTAGAGGAGGCGTTGTGGTAGCACCATAGAGAAATAATTTTCTTTCTCTATGGTACCACTCGGTTTATCGTCATCGTCATCATTGAAAGTGCGCTGTATGGTGGCTAGAATTGGTTAGTTTCGTTTAATGGTAGTGTATAGGTGTTCTGTGCGTCAACCTTGCCGCTCGTGCCCTTTTCTGCTTAATAATGTTGATGTGTAAGTGCCTCCGTAGAGAACAAATGCAGCTGACGGCCGCAAGGTTAGTTGAGTCACATCACAGAACACCTCATCGCCTCGCCGGACGCCTGATGTAATCAAGGGCAACTCCGTCTGAACGACTCTGAATGGGCACCGCTGCCGCTGTACGCGAGTATTTCTCCGCGTTTTGCAACGTTTTATGAGGAAGCGCTACGTCCCGCTGGTTGTGCAAGGTGCGCTACTCGGAGAAGACCTCGTAGGTACATAGCTTTGACCGCTCTAACGAATTGGTAAGTATTTGTGATCTCTGGGCCAGCCGAGCGCTAGAACGCGTTCAATGAGCTTTGTTTAGAAGCTAGTGCTGTGCTCGTACTGCAAGCGCTTCTTGTGGCACAAACCAGTCTGTCGAGTGCCGCTTGATTCTTGTTTCCATGCATTACGAGATCTAGATGCGACTCGTATTTGTAGTTGTGTAACGAATCGTATTTGTGCGCATCTTATATTTTTGGAGCGTTATTGTGTGTTGTCACTGCGCTACCTCAGTGTGAAGACGAAATGCGCATCGGGAGATTCGGATCCGGTTCTGATGTGCAGCTTCTAGGCCTTGAATATATTCGACGTCTCATCTGCACGGGAATGCCATGGCCACTCAGGATATCAGTGCATCACAATCCATTCGTCCCGTAATTTTACTGGTGTCATACGAGAACTTTCGATCGCGATCAGAGCCGATATAGATCGGATTTCCTGATCGGGATCAAAATACCCGTGTTACACCGGTACAATGTCGCAGTGGGAATTTTCCGTAGTATTTTTAGGTAAACATTCCTGGCTGGTTTTGTAACTGGGAATGGCAGCAATTTAAAGTACCGAGCTAGATCAGATTATTTCCCGGTGAAACAAGCTAGCTCGTTGATAGTGTTTTTAATTGCACTACTGTAGAATAATTTCTTACTTAAGTAAGTGCAAGCCATTCATTTCTAGTCATGATTTGCATTTTTTTCTTTGAAATGTTTTTTTTTCTGTAACCACTTCTGCAAGAGCCAATTGAGCTTGCAGTATGTTGAAATAAAAAAGAGAAGGTAGCTGTAAGTTGTAAATTGGACAAGAAACTATGGAGTGTCATTTTTAGCCCTGCTTTCTCTAAATTTTAATTGCTGTGGTTGAAAACTAAAAAGGAGAAACAAAGGTTATAGAAGAGCCATAGACGTTCTTAAACCATAGGCTATGTACTTCACATGCTGGCATTGGATGTAGAACTTGTTCCAGCACACTGCGCCAATGTGATACATTCGTCTCCATTGTCTATTTCGCTTTAGGCACTGCATGTAAAATTTGAAGTGACTGACAGTGATTAAAAATAAATAAAAACAACTACACAATCATTTGTGTTGCCATTCGTTCTTTCTTCATCCGTGTTTTATGAGCTGTTCAAACTATGCAACACCAGCTAGCCTAATATTGTACCCTCTTGATGTAAAATTTATAGTAGTGCTACATTAAAGCCATGTGTTTCGATTATGTGTTTCGAATTTTGGCATGTAGTATGAAACTTCAATAGTTCGGTCTTCGTGGATGAGCTTCCTTAAAACACATTTCTTAAAATCTACCTTTGTTCGACCCTAATTTGTTTTGCTGCAGGTATTATTTTTTTCTACAGCCCTGGCCGGGCCAAGTTGGCCTCACTTCAAACAACAATCACGGTCAGAGCACCTACACTCCTAGCACCTCGCAACATGTTACAAGTAATGGGCACTTTGAGGTGAGTGCATGCTCTACAGTTTCTTAGATGTCACATTAAATTTTGAGCTTTATATTTGTATAATTCAGTACACATGTGTTGTCAAAAAACGACGAACCTATTAAAGGTAAATAAATCAACCATTCTTTGGAGGATGGAGCTTCAAGCAAATCAAGCGTCCTGTTCGATAAAAAGTCTATTAGTAATTCACCCTCATACTGCCACTTGCTAGCGTCCTGGATAACTGAATCGATAAGGTGACCACCGCAAGAAGTTGTTGGACTTGGGCTCAATCCTGGAGCCGGAGCACAAGTTTTTTTTTTATAATAAACTTTCTTTCTGAGAAATTTTTATGGATATTCTTGTAGCTATATGCTTGCGTCTGTAAACTCGTATCTGTAAAACACCTTAGTTATGGTCAGGGGATAATAGATTCACCAATAGGTGTCAGTCGATCTGTCACTTAATGGTTTGAAAAGGTCAGATGTTCTCTAGACACTCAAAGCTTGAAAAGCTCGCATTGCAAATAACTCTGCTGTATTGCTACAAAGGCAACTCGGTGATTTATTTGTAGAAAAAGAACTTAAGCCCGAATGTCTGAGTATTATATAAGAGTATGCTTATGTAGCTTCTTTTAATTTTTCTAGGCATACAGCGTGCAACGCTGCTAAAATGAACATGAAAGAAATGTACTGCTGCTTGAGCTAGTGTAAACAAAAGATGTATACACAGTGTTTATTGATTGATTTGATTTATTTGTGGGGTTTAACGTCCTTAAACCACCATACGATTATGAGAGACGCCGTAGTGGAGGGCTCCGGAAATTTCGACCAGCTGGGGTTCTTTGATTTGCACCGAAATCTGAGCACACGGGCCTACAACATTTCCGCATCCATCGGAAATGCAGCCGCCACAGCCGGGATTCAATCCCGCGACCTGCGGGTCAGCAGCCGAGTACCTTAGCCACTAGACCACTGCAGCAGGGCTACACAGTGTTTATAAAAAAAGTGTGTCTGAAAGTTCCCAAAAATAGGGAAAAGCCTATTTGTTAGAATACCTTCATAATTGCTTTGCTTTTTTGGTAGCAGCACAAATCGCGAGGTGGCTAAAAACATTATTAAGTTTCTAATTAGTAGTTAGATAATTATGTCCAATAGGTGAATTAAAGTCCTGCATGCAAAGAACTAGTAGCAATAATTATGAAGCAATTAAATTCAACCAAATTCAGCGGGGAAACCAACCAGATCGGAAAAAGTGTAACTGCCATATTCGTTTGGGTCATCCAAAATGAGTGAGCATCGTTATTTCAAGCATCAACTGAATTAGGTGGTTGTGTGGTCTGCTCAGCACTTGCAAATACAGCACACATGGTGCATATATATACATTAACAACCCCGCAGGGGCGCCTGCGCAAGTAGGCGTTTGGTGTGTAGCGACACCACGGACCCGAGCTAACGGGGGAGTTTCTACTCCCTCCCACGCCTAGCCGTGCGTGGCTTTGCCGTGTCCGGGGAAAAGGGGATCCTGGGGGTTGAGCCGACGCTGGGTGATTGGACCTTTAAGGCCCCCTGGCAGAGGCAACACACCCCTTTGGCCCCGGCTTCACGTAGACGGCACCCCTGGGCTGACCCACCCAGGGGAAATCGGCAGTCGCCTTTTCCTATCTCTCTCTGCCTACATCTTCGTCTTTATCTCTCACTATCTATTTGTCCTGTCTTCTACTCTCTTCTGTTTACTTCCATTTTTCCTGGCGGCAAGGGTTAACCCTGTGCAAATAGCCTACCTTGGTCTAGGCGCATTGGGTTATGGCAGTGTTGTACGGCTGACGTCTGCAAGCTTTCAGCACCTGTAAACTTGCAGCGTCCCCTTGTTGGGCTCCGTGGTGGGTGGCTGCCAACGCTGCTGAACAAAAATAAGACCGGCATGCATGGCGCATTCCCTCTACTATCTGATCGTACCGGCCTAAAGTGGGTACGCACCGGCGACATTAATCTCTTCAACCAGCCAACAGAAACTTTTCCCCATTTCCACATCATTCACTGTGAAAAAAACTGAAAAGCAAGCCAGGACCGTCTCTCCTTTCCTAGTTTCTAGATGTCTTACCGAAACTCTTGGCACAGGATACAAGGTAACCAAAATGGCTAGTGGAGACCTTCTCCTCAAAATCCGTGTCAAAGAACAATTTAAAAAGCTAGACCGTCTCTCAGATTTCGGTGGCATACCAATAACCGTAACACTACATAGATCAATGAACACAACTCGCGGAGTGGTATCTGACATGGACTTACTTGACTTGACTGAGACTGAACTTTTGGAGGGGTGGAAGAGCCAAAATGTCACTAATGTACAGAGAATCATCATCAGAAGAGATAATAAGGAAACACTGACAAAACACTTAATACTTACATTTGCATCCAGTAAACTACCGGAATCAATTCAAACAGGGTACACAAAGACATCTATCAGGCCATACATACCAAACCCTCGTCGTTGCTTCCAATGCCAGAGGTATGGCCATGGCTCTAAAACCTGTCGTGGTCGCCAGACTTGTGCACAATGTGGAGTCCTAGACCACGTGTCTGAGAACTGCAAACAACCGCCACACTGTGTAAACTGCGAAGGAAACCATGCCGCATATTCACGCTCCTGCGCATACTGGAAAAAAGAAAAAGACATAATTACGTTGAAGGTGAAGGAGAACATTACATTTAAGGAAGCACGGCGAAGAGTTGCTCCATTCTATGGACCTACATATGCTGATGCGGCGCGTCAGGGGGCACCGCCGCACCAGCCCTCGCCACCCCTCCGGCCCGCGCATACCGAGCCGGCGGTTGTGGCACCTGCCCCCAAGGCGGCTGTAGCCCAGGCTACACCGCCTACTCCCAAACAGAGACCGGAGACTCCAGAGTCTTCGGGTCTCAAGGCCTCCCCTCACCAGGCGAGGCCCAAAATCCGAACTAACAGCCCGCATGTGCGGGCATCCAGTGCCTCCGAGGAGGCAATGGATACGTCGGCACCCTTGGTGCCGAAAGAGCGGCGTGGCTCCTTGGAGCGCGCCAAGAAAACAAAAAAGCAAATAACAGGGCCTGGTGATGGCCCTGTTAAGTGAACTCAAACTCCCCGTCTAAACAGCCACTCGCTTTTCGTACACACAGCACTATTTCACATTCACCATGAACACTCAAATTATACAATGGAACGTCAGGGGCCTTCTCAGAAACCTTGACGACATCCAAGAACTCTTACATGAACACTCGCCAAAAGTGCTGTGTGTACAAGAAACACACCTTAATTTAAAACACACAAATTTTCTTCGTAAATACGTTATTTTCCGAAAAGACCGTGTTGATGCTATGACATCATCCGGAGGTGTTGCCATCATAGTGAATCAAGGAATAGCATGCACACACTTACAACTCCAAACACCCCTTGAGGCAGTGGCTGTTCGAGCGGTTCTTTTTGATAAACTGATCACAATCTGCACTATTTACATTCCTCCTAGCTATCAGCTGCAAAAACGCAATTTACACTCTCTAATTGATGAACTTCCGGAGCCTTATGTTCTCCTTGGAGACTTTAATGCGCATAGCAGGCTATGGGGTGACTCTCGGTATGACGCGCGAGGTCGACTGATCGAACAGTTCCTTATCTCGTGGAGCGCGTGTCTCCTAAATCGAAAAGAACCAACCTATTATAACCTCGCTAATAACACCTACTCCTCCATAGACCTGAGCATAGTATCTCCATCTCTTGTGCCTCTACTCCAGTGGAAAGTCGTCAGTAATCTGTACGGAAGTGACCACTTCCCCGTAGTTTTGAGCACAACGACAGTAACTGAGTGTACACCACGTGTTCCCACGTGGCTCATAAACAGAGCCGACTGGGAACAGTTTCATACTATCGCTTGTCTAGGTTGGAATGACATCTGTACTTTGAACATTGATGTTGCTGTGAACTACTTCACAGCGTTTTTGATTGATGCTGCAACAAAATGCATCCCACAAACAAATGGACACCCTGGAAAACGATGTGTGCCATGGTGGAACTCTGAATGCCGAAACGCGCGCAAACAGCAAAACAGAGCTTGGAGGCTGCTTCGGAACTCACCAACAGCCGAAAATCTTGAAACCTTCAAGAAAATAAAGTCTCAAGGCAGGAGAACACGTCGGCAGGCCAGAAGAGAAAGCTGGCAGAAGTTTTTATCAGGGGTTAATTCATACACACAGGAGGCTAAAGTCTGGAACATGGTCGGTAGGATAGCAGGAAAACAAGTACACACACTTCCACTCGTAAACACTCAGGGTGATACCTTGGAAGATCAGGCAAACTTCCTCGGGGCACACTTCGAACAGGTATCCAGCTCGTCCCACTATACTGACACTTTCCAAAAATACAGAACAAGAATAGAAAAGCAGAAACTCGAACACAAATCCACTAGATACGAGGCATATAACCAAGCTTTCAATCTAGCAGAGCTCCAAACATCTCTAAACTCCTGCAGTACTTCTGTCTTAGGTTCTGACCGTGTGATGTATGAAATGCTAAAAAACCTACCAAACGAAACCCGAAAAACCTTACTTTGTTCGTACAATGCTATTTGGTCTTCTGGAACTATTCCTACCTCCTGGAAAGAGGCTATTGTTATTCCCATTTTGAAAGAGGGCAAGGACCCTTCTTTACCCTCGAGTTATAGGCCTATAGCACTTACAAGCTGCTTGTGCAAAATCTTCGAAAAAATGATAAACTGCCGACTTGTACATTTTTTTGAAACAAATAATTTGCTCGACCCATTTCAGTGCGGGTTTCGAGAAAGTAGATCTACCACAGACCACCTTGTTCGTATCGAGGCACAGATCAGAGACGCGTTCGTCCATAAACAATATTTTCTCTCTGTGTTCCTCGATATCGAAAAGGCTTATGATACAACATGGCGTTTCGGAATTCCAAGAGACCTGTCCCACCTTGGTGTGCGCGGAAGAATGTTTCATATAATCTAAAGTTACCTGTCAAACCGGACATCCCGTGTCCGTCTGGGCAGTGTGCTCTCCCAAACATTTGTCCAGGAAACAGGCGTGCCACAAGGTGGTGTGCTTAGTTGCACACTTTTTATTATTAAAATGAATTCTTTGCACTTGTCCATTCCCCGCAATATGTTCTATTGTACATATGTCGACGACGTTTAGCTTGGCTTCAAGTCATGCAACTTGGCCATGTGTGAGCGGCAGGTTCAGCTGGGTTTAAATAAGGTCTCCAAATGGGCAGATGAAAACGGATTTCGACTTAACCCACAAAAAAGCACGTGTGTCTTGTTCTCTCGAAAGAGAGGCATGCACTCGGAACCCGACATTCAACTGAATGGGCAACAACTGTCCGTCAAAGCCGAGCATAAATTCTTAGGCTTAATCTTGGACAACAAGTTGACCTTCGTACCCCACATAAAGTATTTAAAAACAAAATGTTTAAAAGCCATGAATGTTATAAAAGTGTTGTCACGTACTACGTGAGGTAGTGACAGGAAATGCCTCATGAACCTGTATAGAAGCCTTATTCGCACCCGCTTAGATTATGGGGCCATTGTTTATCAGTCTGCGACTCAAAGTGCTTTGAAGATGCTGGATCCTGTGCACCATTCGGGCATCCGCCTTTCTACGGGTGCTTTTCGCACCAGCCCCGTAGAAAGCCTTTACGTTGAGTCAAATGAGTGGTCGCTTCATCTGCAAAGAACCTACATGTCCTTTGTATATTTCCTTAAGGTGAAAGCAGACAAGAGGCACCCCTCATACTCTACTATTAATGACTTGTCGAGCTCCATTCTTTTTCAAAACAGGCCTTCAATGAGGCAGCCCTTCTCAGTTCGCCTGAAGGGTCTAGCTGAGGACACTGGAGTGTCACTTGAACACAGTTTAATGGCTCCTGTAGCATACCCGCCACCGTGGCAGTGGCAGACTATAGATTGCGATGTGTCTTTCTTAGAAGTTACTAAACATGCGCCTATTGCCCATATTCTAACATACTTCTTGGAACTTCAACACAAATACACACGTCCTGAGTTTTTTACAGATGCCTCTAAGTCTAACTCCTCTGTGTCCTACGCTGCTGTTGGTCCTTCCTTTTCGGATGCTGGCCCTCTACATCCAGGCACAAGTATCTTCACAGCGGAAGCTTACGCGATACTTGTGGCAGCTAAACACATCAAACAATCACAAATACAAAAAGCAGTAATTTATACAGACTCCCTCAGTGTGGTAACGGCTCTGCACAGTCTTAAAAAACAAAAAAACCCTGTCCTCGTTTCACTTTACTCCATTTTATGCACACTCTACACACTCAACCGACATGTTGTTGTGTGCTGGGTGCCAGGGCACCGTGAGATTCAAGGCAACATGATGGCGGATCAGCTTGCTGCATCCGCCCACGAAAGCACCGCCATTACACCCACATTAATCCCGGCCCTTGATCTTAAGCCGTCTCTCAAACGAAAACTCAGGGACTACTGGCAGAGCAAGTGGGATACACACACACAAAACAAACTACACGTTATCAAGCCACACCTTGGCCATTGGCCACCAGTATCAAAATCACGTCTAACAGAGATAACACTAACAAGACTCAGGATAGGACACTCATACACGACACACACACATCTTTTGTCCGTTGGTGATCCACCATTGTGTGATAAATGTGGTGAGGCATTAACAGTTCTTCACGTTTTAATCCAATGTAAACATTTAGACACTCAAAGAAGACAACACTTTCCACTATCCTACCGACAACATATACCTTTACACCCTGCAATGTTCGTCGGTAGGGAACCGCTTTTTAGTCACAAATCATTATTAGCATTTTTAAAGGAAATTCATAATTTTCATATCATATACCCGGGTATACCGTAGCACGACCTCTCTAGAGAGGTTTTTGCTGCGGTGGCTACACAGGAAAGCACTTGCCTCATGGCCCTTGGACGCAAGGGTATGAACGAGTGAGGTACTTGTGCTAATGCCATACATGTCCACCATCGTTTTTTATTATCACTAACTTTTGTCACCTATTCACATCACACACACCTTTCACGGCATGGTCATGATTTTATTACTTGTATGTTTTTACCCGCCTTATTGCGAGGAATTTTATGGCCCTTATACAGCGGCTAATCACAATCATTGTCCACATTCTTTGTCCCATGAACTGGCGCTCTTTGGCCATTAAATGGCCCTTGCGCCAAAAAAACACCATATATCATCATATATACATTAACAAATGTGAAGATATATATATATGTACACCTCTATAATCGTTGTCTTGAACAGTGATGTCATTTTGGTTGTCTGTTGGGCTCATGGTTTTTGGTTATGCCATTAAAATTGGTTGAATTTCATTATGTCATATTGATTGCTATAGACTGCTTTTTTGTATCTCAAAGCTGCAATGGGTTTTTCACCTGAAGAATTTCAATTCTCCCATTGGGCATAATTACCTAAACTGACTAATTCAAACTTTCCTGATGACTTTCCTGATGACATTAACCATCTTAAATGCCCTGCTGCCACAGAAGAAGCAATTGTGAAGGCAGCAAGTGAATACCGTTTTTCAAATATCCCATTTTCCGGATTTCTGAAAATTTTGGGATACAACTTTTGATACACCCGATATAACACATTTTCCTTCCACACAAGCATTTCCTGTAGCATAAGACAATCCTGTGCAATCCACTCGGCACAAATCTAGGATAAAATTAATAAGGGGAATATTTATTTTAGCTTGGTAGGCTGAAAGAAGGCTTAAATCTTTTCTGTACATATCCAAGGCCACTACATTTTATGTGGATAATGTGAGCTTAAGACTCATAATGTGAACATGTGCAGATTTTGTATGAGTATTTTCAGAAGCGCACTCAACCTGGCACACAACTGAGCATTCATGAAGTTCGGTGTTTATTGCTTTTCCGTCAAAAGTTGGACAGGCCACAAGTTACAAGTGACATCTGTTTTTGAGCTAAGGTCGGTGCCCCATTGATCAGAACTGAAGCCTACTTTAGATAGAGTGGTGCGGATAGCAATGTCTTACCATTTCTCTCACAGCTTACACCTGCTCCCATTGTGGCCTCATGCTATGGGCAGCCGACGCCAGCTAAAACTTGGTGTAATTCTTGGACTTCGTGGTAGCTGTTGCATTCTGAATGTGCACTTGTGTTGGTGTTGTGTTGGCAGAAATAACTTGTTCTTGCTTAATGCAGTTGTAATTATGACGTAATAAACAAAATCACAGCATATCCACGAGGTGAATGATGACAAGTGAGGCGAACGGACGCACGCACGGGTGGACTGACAACCTCTTCCCCCCACTCATCATCATTCACTCCATGGACATGTTATGACACCGTTTTTATTGACATGAAATGCAATGCAACTGGCTACTATGACGGCTATGACGACACCGGACATACGACCCGCAGTGTAAGGAGCTTTTCCCCTAAAAATAAGCGCAATGTATTTGGAAAACATTAACAGGACTGTAAGGGCGATGACACGTTAAGACCGATGACAGCTAAGTTCTGAAATTTCTGAGGCATAGTAGATGCAGAGGGAATATATTGCATGACCTTCATATTTATTCAATTTGCAAGCATATACCCCGCTTTCATTTTCTTATTATCAGTGCAAAAATTGATTATTTTTGTGGGCTTTTTGATGCAACCATGGTGGTCTGAAGTATATCCTGTAACAGTAGAGGCCTACGCTCGTGTATTCTATATTTCAATATATTTTTCCTAAACAGAAAAGTTGTGCACAGTAAAGTTGATCACATATACTTCTCAATGGCCTCATTGATTAATGCAAGAGCTGATAAATGGTCGAGAAATGTTGCTAGTTTCTATTGCAGTTTGCTACACTACCAATGGACTGCAAGTAACAGATGAAGGAGTCGAAGGTATGCCACACGCAGTAAACCTTGGAGTGAAAGTTGGTGCACAAACATGCCCTAGAAGTGAAATGTCAGAGCTTTTCATGGGCCATGATGAGAACAAACTTAGATGTGGCAAAGAAAGAAGCTGCCGAACCTGAAATGTTTCTTTCATTTTTTCCTTACTGAAATGGTTTCTTCTTTTTGTTTGCACTGTATGTCTCCTCATGAGCAAGCCTCAAAGAAGAAACGGGGCTGAAGACTGCAAGAGCATGTTAACTCACAGTCCTCACCGCAATATATATAGTGGGGTCTGAAGTATGAAAACCTACACAAAAGCATACTCTTAAGGGTGAAAAGGGCTGATTGCATGCGACTAATTTCCAACTCGTGCATCAATGACATGCATGCACCTTTTGCAGGTGTACGAAGCACCTGCAGCAGGTACTTATCAAGTATCGAAGGATAAGTCAGTGCCGCGCCGCTACCAATGAAGTCCCAGTCGTGGAGCGCGACGTTCGAGAACTGAAGATCCCCACTTCGTACGGCCACCTCGCGGCTAAACAGTGGCTGCCGTCGTCAGCCGAGGACCCAAGTCGACGTGTTCTCCTTCTTCATGGTTTCCAGGACAATGCTGGGAGCTTTGACCTCCTTGTACCGAGGCTCGACCCTCGTTGGAACGCTGTGGCGCTTGACTTCACTGGCCATGGCCTGTCTTCACACCTGCCCAAAGGGGCGTCATATTTTTCGACGCAGTTTTTGCTCGACATATCACGCACAGCTGACCACCTTGGCTGGAGTCAATTCTCCTTGATTGGACACAGTATGGGAGGCCATGGAAGCTTCTTCTATTCTTGCCTTTTTCCTGAGAGGGTGCGTATGTATTACTGGGATGCCTTCCTGTTATATTTTGTCACTAGTGTAATTTAGTGGCAACATAAAGAAAAATTGATGGGCTCATGCATCTACCTGTATTGTAGCCATGAAAGCCTTGTCAATGCAGCAATTTTTTTACGTATGTTGTCACACTCTGTGTTAGCGTGCAGATGAAGTAATGAAGGTATTTACGACTTGAGCTTGCAATAGATGGATTCATGCACATGCATGTCTAGTAGACATAAAAATTAGGTAATGCCAAATCAAAAGCTTTATGTGTGTTCCCACACTCAACATTAGGATGCAAAGGAAGTAAAAAGACAATTAATATTTGTCAGCATGCCCGTTTGCAGCATGGAAACATCGGTGTTTTATTCTATAAACAGAGGCAAATCACATTTTTATTATATAACATTGGTAATGTAAAGTATATGTGCCTCTTTGTTGCATTCCAGTACAACTTTGTATCATTATTTATACTTTTTTTAATGAAGTATTGTATCAAATGGTGCATCAATCAGATGTAAGATCGTGGCTTGGAAATGACCAATATTAATTGAACTGTTGTTGATGGTGCCAATAATTCTACTGAGGTATTCTTTCTGTGCTGTCAAAAACTGAAAAAAGGCCACTCCCCTTGAAATTCCGAATTGTTGGCTCCAGTGAAATTCTTTATTGGAGACCGAGATCTACATAAATAAATTTTTTTTGTCACTTGTTAACTAGCAATAAAGATGAATAAGCGATGAACCTGAGGAGCATAGAAAATATATTTACACGAGGTACCTAGGTTATACTTTCTAAAGGCAGTCACATTACTTCAAAGGCTATTTTTGCAAATTTAATCGTGTGTTCATAACATTACCAGACGGGATATGCCAGGTCAGATGTAGTAGAATATAATGTGTTTGTATGTTTGCAAAAACCTCCGAACCAGAAAGCCACGTTGTTTAATCCTTGCTTTAATGCAGTGAGCAATAACAAAAAGATCTTGTAAGGCTGCACTACTACCCATATTTTCTTGCTTTCAGCAAATTCTTTGTGTATAAGCCTTCGACAACATTGTGCATTGTTTTCTTATGGTGATGTTAAAAAAATTTTACCTTATTTTAAAGATATCCAAGTAATGCTGCGTACTACTGGTTGCTATGAGTAATCCCACAGGGTGTGCGTCAATTGTTGCCTTCGGTGCTTGAGAATCGTGCACCTTTAATTGAGTAGGATAATCAAATAGGTTTAGAACTAAAAATAGGAAACAAACACTTGCAATATTATTAGGCAGTGTGGCTTAACCACTGTGTATGAGCTATTTGGCAGCAACACATTTGCTCAATGCATAATCTGTAATAAGATAGTTAAGACATTTCATTTCATCACAATTCACTGATAAAAAGGACTCTTGTTTTGGCCCACTCTCAGAGCTCGCCTTGCCTATCCGTTTGTCATTGTCACCATTGTTTTCTTTTCAAACTGCATTTTTTGGGGCGTGCTATTGAATCCATGGTTCGCCAGTGTTTTTATTTTGTGTTTGTTCTGAACAAACTTCAAAGTAGCTCGTAATTACGTAGTTCTCAGCTCACCAAGCCATCCTCTTGACCTTCATAGTAGAACTGTTTGTTTACTCAAGCTTTGAAAGTTGGTATTTACAAGTGTTCTCCCCCCCCCCCCCCTTTTTTTTTTCTCAGGTGCAGAATTTGGTGTTGATTGACGTTTTTGCACCTTCGTATCGGAATCCCAACGAAGTTTCACGAGGCTTGCGGGAAGTGTTAGAGGGCAATGTGCGACTTGGTCACAAGGATCTCAGCAAGCCGCCTGTCTACACTGAAGAGGAAGTGATAAAGCTTTACAGGCATAGTATAGTTCCAGGCTACCTTCCTGACAACATACGAACGCTAATGAAACGTGGTAGCAAGCCTGTCGGGGACAACCGCTACATCCTGACTAAGGACGTCCGACTGAAGTACACCAGTTGGTTTCAGTGTGACAGTGCTGCCCTGAAACAGTTCTACGGTAGCTACACCAACAACCTCCTGGTCGTAATGGCTGTTCCTGGCCTTGGAGCCACATCTTCAAAGCACAAGTTACTGTCAGACGTCTGTGCACAAAACTGCCGCACGTTTAAAATTGCTGAAGTAGCAGGTAACCACCACGTGCACATGACTCGACCGGATGCAGTAGCCAGTCACATACGTCCCTTCTTAGATCCACATTGATGTGATATAGCAACAATATTTTGAATGTAAATTTTATTTGCGCATTGTCCTTCCAAGCAGCCAAAGTGATAAGTATCACTTAGCAATGTTTTATTTTAGTTTTTAACTTGTGCTGAACTAGATAATTTCATCTACTGCCTTAAGGCGCATATTGGCACAGCTGAGCTGAGCATTATTCCATTATTTTGCCGTATGTGTGACGGCATTTTAAATTTGTCTTCAGGAAACTTAACAAGTTCTAACTATATTGGTAAAGAAAGAAAACAAAACTTGTAAGGCAAAATACTGCTAGCTCGAACGAGCTGGCAGTGTTTTGCAGCTAGCACATTTGTACTAATGCATAGCTGCTGCCTTTCTTTTTCTGTGCGTTTTACTTCAATTGGTTCCGTGCTAACAAAAGATATTCAGTGGCACTACACTCTGCTAAGAAACAACTAAACATTTCTTTGCTTGTTTAAATGGGCATAAAAATGAATTTTGAAACCTGTGTAAAATTTTTTTTCATTGTTCAGAAAAAACAAGTAGCCATGCTTGCTCGCCGAGCTGTTAGGCATTTTGACAATGTATGTTCAGGAATATTTAGTCCTTTATCAGAAAAAAAATGCTATTGCATTTTAAAGAGGTGGTGCCACCAAATTTGTGGCATGCTTGTTCTTTGCTGTGAGCGTTTCCTTCGGCTCCAGGAAGCATGAGACACACACACCATGATTCGCGTATTTTTGCTAAATAATTTATTATTGCTCTACTTATGAAAACCATTTTCGGTTTCGCGGTGCCGAATTGGGCAGTGGCATTGATGCATAGGTGGCCTGGTCACGTGAGCACACAAGGCTGTGACGCACATCGCATTGAGTTTTGCCTGCTCTCATACACGCATGCCACACCAAGCGCCAGTAAAACAAACGCGACAGTCGCCATGGCCAGCTGCAGTAGCATCGAGACAGTGGCAAGGCAAAAGGCAGCAAGAAGGAAACAACGTGTTTATATTTACAATGTATGTGCAAAATGTGGACGAGGAAGCTGCGTGATGCTCGATGCACCGACCTTTTATCGGCACCAAGATGCTGATGGAGGATGAGACAGCCCCGCTTTTGGATGCGCGCAGTGTCCTTGAACGACGCGTTTAGTGTCTTTTCGGAAGCACTCAGAGTACTTGACGGACGTACACAGTGTTTCTGCGAGGGATGCCAGCACACTCGTAACAGCAGGCATGCTAGTTCTCTCCTTGTTCACAAAATGCATTTCGGAGATGGTGGAGGTCATTCACGTTACTACAAATCTGGTGTGACGTCACGACAACTGCCGTTGCTTCTCCTATTCTTAAACGTCAGTGTTGCTGTGCAAGCGATTCACCTAGATCGCGGGAGTCAGCATTCAGCTACACTTTTAGAAGTGAATTCAAATATATTCTACGCGTTTGTTGTGTCTGACTCTTCGTGTGGAGAGTCCTTGCATACAAAGGAAACCCACAACAGGCTTGGGATAGCCTTGAAATTTGGTGTCACCACCTATTTAAGATAACCAGGCCTAAGTTGACAAGCACTAATAACCTTTGCTGTATTTTTACGGTTCAGACATGACAAAAGGTTACAGAATCTATTATGTCACAGTTCTTATCATGATAGCTTAGTTGCGAATGGGTTGCACTTAGCAGCGTGTTCAGTTCTTGGCCACAGAACTGCCATTTTAGTGGAAAAGAAATACACGAACATTTGTGTTCTTTGACTTCTTTCAGCTGAAAGTTATGATGAACTGTCTTTAAATACATCAAACTTACACAATCTCATTTCTAGGCTGTGCATACTCTATTGTGAGAAACAGATGATGGTACTACGTATGTTGATTTCTGATTTGTGCAAATCTCATGTGCAAAATAAATAGTTAAATTATCATGGTTTATATCCATTCTGAGTGAAAAGAAAAAGTTTGAGCTTTAGCACAGCTCCCGGAGCTTAATTCATAGAACGTCTTATCAAACATGGTAGTGTCCTTACTAAAGAAAATTCTCTGAAGCAATAGGCTGCGCAGAGAAGTTGAGTGAGTGCTAGTTGTCAACCCGGGTAGCTTGTACGGGTGTGCGCATCGTCTTTGAAGCCATTTGAAGAGAAACGAAGTGCATGACGCACCTCTATATTTGCTGGGTACAATTGTATCCACCACTGCTCAAGAAAATAGTTAGGTGCGCATTGAAGGATTACGGGAGATCAAAACAAATTCATAGTACCCCACTACTGTGTGATACTGTAGATTTCAAAAGCAGACTCAAATTTTGCCTGAAACCTCATCTGGTGATATCTGTGGTAGTTATGGCTTGCTTCGTGGTGATAGTGGTGGTAAATATTTCTCAAAACAAGGAGGTTGCAAGGGAAACCAACCCCAAGTGAGTCAGCTTCCTTACAGTACAAGATGGAGTCCCTAGCCAGGGACCCCATTGGCCATGGCCTCTTGCTTGCGAGTGCGGGGCGTCAGCCACGAAAGAGCGCCTTCTTCAACACTTAAGCAGCAAGTTATTTATATCTACCACTTGCCGCTATAGCGATGGCCATCTCGGGGGAACTATCGCGTTTTCACCATTACCAGCGAGATGACGCAATGAGTCGCCAGATCGTCACGATGCGGCGGCGCGCTCTCTCATTCCCACGCGTACTTTGCCCCGCGGAGAGGGCGGGTTGGACGTTCGCGCGCATATCACGTGGTGGCGAAAATCATACGCCTTGGGCTTTCACCGGAACGATTCTGTTGTATTTACGGGGCGCACAAAGGTCACTGCACACGCTGCACAGTCTCCATTTGCGAAAAGGGCGCGATTTTCAAACACAGTGAAGTAACAACTGAGACGCTTATTCGCGTTCATATTTACCTGTGAGTACGTTTCGTGCGTCATGTGCGCGTGAGAAACGCCGGGCACGTTTCGATGTGCTTGCCATTCTTCGCGTTACTTTCCAATTTGTTGCTATCGTGTTCATTACGGAAAATCAGGGACCTTATTTCTAACACTATTTCGCCGCCATCTTTCAGCAGTATTAAGCAATGCCTGTGCGGGAAAAAAGGAGGAATATGGGTAACAAGGCTTTTCAACGCACAGTGCCAACGACAAAAAAAAAAACGGCATAGGTGTAACCTCAATTAACGAACTCGTGATATTCCATTTTGTGGTTGGTTCTGCTTCGTTCACAGAAGGGAGCTTAAGGTAGTGCGTGCCAGCCGACTTGGTGTGTTTTACGCGCTAGGTTTTAAGGAAGAAGTCGTCCATGATGATGATAAATTAACGACTAACGGATTTTCTCCGAGCTTAACCAGCTCCGGCGTTGTTGCGATGCTATTCGAGCGCGCTAGTGCTCGGAGGCAGCTGTTGTGCCAGTTGTCACGTGGCCATAGAAGGCGGTAGCGAGCTTTGGGCTTGGCGGAGCCCATGAGCCGTGACGCTGCTACAAGCGCCTCTCTATGTATAGGCGGCGCTTAATGCTGTTCACAAACATGGAAGAAGCAGTATACGTTTTAGCGTTTAATGTTAACGTTCCCAATTGGCGGCAATGTCCAACTTCAACGGGGAAGAGCGTGACCAAAAGGAAAGATAGCCTCAATGGGGAACATCAATTTTTTTTCTTTAATAAAGCGATAAGTGGAATGAAAAACATAGCGTGCAAGAATAACAGCATTTATTTGCTTTCGATTGGGCTGAACTTTGTCGCAGTACCACGTGGTGTAATTTTCAGCTCAAGTGCGGACTGGTATATATTGTCGCGAGAGGAAACACAGCGTGGCAATATGATGCTTTTCTCATATTCGTATTTTTTTTTCTCATGAAGTTTAGCAACTACAGTGGTCTGAACAAATCTTTTATTTTTTATTTATTTTATTTATACAATACTGCAGACCCTATTTGGGTCCAAGCAGGAGGGCAAATACATGAATATAAATATATATGTATATGTATATATACATGAACAGCAATCACAAAAAAATGAAAGGAGAAAGTCACAACTAAGTAAGATGTACACTGAAGAAATACGAAATACATAATCAATGAAAACAACGTCAGAAAGAAATAACAGAAGTAAGAACACATTGCATGCGCATAAACATTTGCCTATACCCCCGCAAGACACTTGAAATACCAAAAAAAAAGAATTGAAATTCAAAAAAGGAACACTAAAAAATTCCGCCATATCCACGAAGTGAATGATGATGAGTGGGCGAAGCTCCGGAGGTAAACCTGGTAAACCATGAATCCTCTGTACATTTTGCCCACTCGATTTTATTACATCGCTCCCCCTAGCGTACGTCGCCGCACTAAATCGAACGATTGCCTTCAACCAATGACACGCGCCATATGTGACATCATTCCTATTTTATAAGATATCGCGTCTTTCATCAACTACAAGTACCGCTTTCTAGTTTATAACTTCTTGCATCTTTTCATCATCAGGTACAAGTACCACCATCTAGTAAACACTACAAGAACTAAACGAGAGGTGGCTACATACAGGAGACGGTACCGCCATCTAGTGAACACTGCAAGAACTAAACTAGAGGTGGCTACATACAGGCTACAGGGGACGCACAGCCCACGCCCTAAGGAGCTTCGTCCCTAAAATAAGAAATGAAAGATTAATCAACATGACAATGGCGAGACATCAAGTAGATATATGTTCGATGGAATACCTTCCGCATGGTGCTTACCTTACTGAACGTGTAGTAATTACTCAGATGTTCACACACAGCGCTACATCACAATGGGGAAAAACAATAGTTTGGTGGGAATTTAGAGAAGTTTATATGGCAGAAAAATTGCGGTAATATTATCTAGCTTATAACACCGTACTCAAATGCCTTTGTTAAATATGTGAACTAAATTTCCTACTGAGACGAGAAACGATAGTCTCAATAAATATTCCGGCAAAACACACTCAAAACAGCGTTCCGCGATAACTCGGAAGGCTCCCGCGTACGGGACAAACAATTTTTCCTGTCCGGTCATGGAGCAAATCACCGTTTTCAGTGCATTGGATCCGCATGACGTTTCTCGCTACACTTGAAATAGTCGCCAGAATGGCTGAGGCGTTTTGTATGGAATGACCCGCATGGTTTCTGAATTCACCAAATTTGATGCACACTAAGGAAAATGAGTCGGTTTAGATTGAAAAAAAAAAATGTGATCTAAAAAGTCTAATGCAGCGTTGTACACGTTTTTCTCGAACGGGAACGAAAAATCCTTCCTTCCTTTCAAATCTTGGGACCATTTTCAGTTGCAGTTATTTCGAAAGGAGCGCGTAGCAGTTAATTACGTTTCGAAAATTGAAACCCGTCTCTACAGTTATGTTTCGAAAACTAGAACATGTCGTTACATTAACGCTACATTTGATTTTTTTTAATCAAAACGTAGAGTAGAATCATCCTGAGGCGAAATAAAGATCGCATTGGGCGACATGCGGACCATTCTATCGGAGAGGAGAATTCTCTCTTTTCTGGGTTGTTGCACGGGAGCACGAAAGCCGATGTCACAGCT
Source organism: Rhipicephalus microplus (assembly GCF_043290135.1). Lineage (NCBI taxonomy): Eukaryota > Metazoa > Arthropoda > Arachnida > Ixodida > Ixodidae > Rhipicephalus > Rhipicephalus microplus. The sequence goes on from NC_134700.1 coordinate 232,886,697, forward strand.
TCGGTAGTGTTTTGGGGGGGGGGGGGGGGGGGAGGGTGGTTGTGGGGGGGTCATACATAGAGGACTATGGCGGTGCCCAGTGAGCCTTCAATGAAAATGTCTGTACTATAAAAAAGTTTGACATCGCCGCAGTGGGTAATTTGTGGAGAAAAAGATTCTTAAGAAACGCTCCTACGCAAAAGCCGTATACAAGTGGGGCTGCAACTTTCGTGCTCGTCTACTACCTACGTTACATATACGGTACTTTCCGGCACTTCAGCTCGTATTTCCTCTACATACTGTTTAGTATCAATAGAAAGTCTATTATAATCCGAAATTACGGATTTCTGTTTAACAGTTGTTGCTACATTTTCTCAATAAGTATCCGAGTGTTCTCGCGCATGATGTCTCGAAAAGAAAATCTGCAGGAATCGAAACGTTGGTCTCGCGTTCGGTAAGAAGACGCCCCGAAAACACTGAACTATCGCTATGTTTCTTTTTACTTCTTAGGTTGTATTTTTAATGCACTATCTGTCTGTATCGCTGGTAACACCTCTTGAAGTTGGCTGTACATGCGCACAGATATATTATCACGTGGTCGTGACGTCGAAGAAGGCAAAAGGCGCTGTGTCCAAGAAGAAACTCTTTATTTGGCCGAACTCGTGGCCGGGAAACTAAAGGTCAGAGTGACCGTCAGGCTACGGCGATACACCCTGGCACTGATATGGCGGCTAGCATGAGCGTCGGCCGCCGATCAACTCGCAAGCGGTGACGCGCGTCGGCATTTACACATGTGCCGTCGAATACAGTGTTATCGCTAGCGGCCACGCAAGTTCCACAACGATCTGTAATGTTTGCGTTGTGCGCGCAATCGCATCGGAAGGTTCTACGATTATCTCGATGGCTCTTAGTCAATCGACGTGATTGCGCAAGGCGGCACTTACACGTGTAATGGGGTGATAACAAAACTCGAGGAAGGAGGGGTGAGGAGGACAAGAACAACAAGATAGAGGGCAGGGAGGTTAACCAGGCACATGCCCGGTTTGCTACCGTACGCTGGGGGAATGGGAACGGGGGCATAAAGATGAGAGAGAGAGAGAGAGAGAGGAAAGAGCTACCCTACGCTTGGGGGAATGAGAAGGGGGCATAAAGATGAGAGAGATAGGAAAAAGAAAGAGAGAGAAAAAAAGGATTTTCGGTCAACGGGCTGACGCGTATGCAGCGGTGGCACTTCACAAAAGTTAAAAGTGTTCACAATAGGCCTGTAGTCATCAAAAAAGCACAAGACAGCTTTGACTGCATTTTAAGTCGACGAAAGGCGAGGAGCGTGGCAATATTATTAATGAGAACTCGTATTGTGTCTAACAATTAAGAGTCCTTAAATTTACACTTCTTTCCATCACACAGACACTGCTACACTGTCACACGTTATACATACGACCTCGATGTGCAAGTGTAGGTCATCGCCTTGATAGCGCGATAGCTGGCTACTTGAGGCACAAAAGCCGGCAGTGGAGTTCAAGAAGCCGCTGGAGGACTCTCAGTGTGCAGGACAAAAAAAGGAGAAAAAAAAGCGTGAACATGTTAGCATCGATATAACTTCAAGAAGGGTTTATCGCCGGGTAAATGACACGCGCGGTACACTGCTGGAAGGCGGCCTATCTCTCGACTCTAGTCCTTCCTATGGAGGCGGCAGAAGCACCGTTCGCTATCTTCGAAAGGGTGAAATTACAGAGTACTCTCTGCAAGGAAACTCCAACAGACAGGATACGATGACAGAGAAGACGGGACGAGAAGAACTCGACATGCCGTGACAACGGTCTGTGAGGCGGCGTGTGACCGGACTTGCCGTACTCGTCAGCAAACTGGCGAATCCGAGGAATCAGCGGCGCAAAGGTGCGTTTTCACGTGCTGTATGGAGAGGGCTTTTCTCTCTCTCTCTCTTTCTTATTTAAACGTGCCGCCGCCGCCCTAACTTCGTTTTGATATGATACTGAGCGACTGCGGCGGGTAGCATTTTAGCAACGCAAAAGAAATTCTTCAAAATTGTAATGTTACTTTTAAAATTTATTGAGGGTGTGAGGATCATTTGCAAATCAGTAAGAGAAAAAAATTCAGCACAGTTCATTTAACTGTGCCAAATATTACGCCTTATTGATTGATTGATTTGTGGGGTTTAACGTCCTAAAACCACCATATGATTATGAGAGACGCCGTAGTAGAGGGCTCCGGAAATTTTTACCACCTGGGGTTCTTTAACGTGCACCCAAATCTGAGCACACGGGCCTCGACATTTCCGCCTCCATCGGAAATGCAGCCGCCGCAGCCGGGATTTGAACCCGCGACCTGCGGGTCAGCAGCTGAGTACCTTAGCCACTAGACCACCGCGGCGGGGCAATATTGCGCCTTAAGCAGACACTCGCTACTTCACACCACTCGGAAGTATGTACCGATGTGCAAGTGTATATCCCATAGTCCCCTTTAGTTCTAACCATTATGCAATTATCATTCTTGTTATTGTTCTTATTATTACGCAACTATAAATCATTCATTTTTATGTTCTTACATATGCTAGCTTCATGTTTCAATTTAATTAATTTTTTTCGTGCAGGAAATGTTTGTTCAGATCACGGCCTTAAATCAATTTTCTATGCAACTGAAATTTATATGTTAATCAGATAGACCAATATTTATTCGCATAAATTCATTTGTGCACATTAAATATGTATTCGCAGGAAAATGGGAGTTGGGTCTGTGGAGTGTAACATGCATTTACTATGTCGGCAAGCCACAGCCAGTCGAAAGAGGAGAAGGAAGGGGGGGGGGTTACTCGTTGCAAATAGATCGGGCCTTGTTGATATACATATAAATCAAGGTGAAATTTTTCAGCTCAAGTACTGGCGTGTCTCGGTCAGCGCCGGATTGCCGTTCGTTGGACTTGAAAAGGCGCCAGAGCTCAAGCCAAAAGTAGGCAATGTAGCCACGTCATTTAATGCTAACGCCTAAGTGGTAGCCAAAAAGAACAGAAGTGTTATCATGAACAGAGTCTTCACTATTGACGAATAAATAAAACCACTTTAAGTAAGTGAAACCGGAAGCTGAAAAGTAGCCAGTAAATAGCCATGGCACAAACTGGAAATTTTCGTCGCCAAATGGGGTCGAAAAGTAACCGATTTGGCGCAATGCAACCACCAGCGGCAAGCCTGATCAGAGCCATTGTTTGTCTCATCTCGTCTCTATGAAGAGTCTTAATATGAGCTGATATTTTTCACGTCAAAAAAAAAAAATCTTGCATTGTCGTAGCCAGGCGGTTGCACAGAGGGCCCGTGCCCCCCCCCCCCTTACATCCCCGAATCTTTATTATTTTTTTTTTGGCCATGACACATAGAGCACAAAATGACACTCAGCCACATCTGTCTGCCCCGCCCCAACTTCAGATATAAACGTAGTGCCCCCCCCCCCCCTCCCACACACCGACTTTTGACGTTTTCTATAGCCCTTGACATTTTCTAGTCAAATCAGCTCTACGCGCGACTACAATCCCTTGCACACTGTCTAACGCCGCCTTCGCTGAGCAGCTGCGCGCATGATGTCACGGTTTCGCGTGTCACGGATTCGCGTGTACAGCTTTCCCCTGCTGTGTTCGGCTGCCGCCACTCGACTCATTAATGAGTGTTTCGCCACCGCAATAGCAAAGCCGAGCCCCGCAAACGATTCTGTTTTTGTGTCGCGTTGCCGACACCGCTGCATCACAGGAGAGATTGGGTCAGTGGGCGATAGCGAGAACAACGGAAAACCCGCTGACCGTCGTCTTTATTTACGCAAGGCATATCCTGTTGAATTCCGGCTTTGCAGGTACGTGTTGTCAAGTTCATATGATGTGCGCAGCATACCTTACGCACATGCTCTCCTTTCACACGTATAGCTAGATGCATGTTCAAGGGGACGCGGGCTTATGGGTGGTGTAACTTACTCGAAGTTCCCATTTGTGGCAGGCCTATTATGCCATAATAGCATAATACTCCAGAATCTAATTTATTTTAGAGTTCAATAGGTTGCTGGCTTATTTTTTACAACTCACCCTTTATAAACAGAGACATCATTCATTCATTCATTCATTCATTCATTCATTCATTCATTCATTCATTCATTCATTCATTCATTTGCACGAGTTTGGAGCACGCTCGTCGGCCGTCTCTGCAGAAAAGGTTTGTGTCTGCTGTAACGCTGACCACGAATGTTCACACATTCCGCTCCACTCACCCGCATCTCCGTATCTCTTGGACACATTCCACGCAATACACGTTCGCTTTCCGGCTACTTCGTTATCTCTGTTCAGATAAAAACGCCTTCATGCCACTCACCTTACGTCTGAAACGAACTCGTCTCGAAAGGCTGTGGGGCGGATGAGCATGATAACCGTGCACGGGGAGAGTCCCTTACGATTATGAAATACACGTGACACGAGAAACAAGTATGCGCGCGTAAACCGCTTGTGGGGAGCTAGTTGTTCAATGGGAGCAGCGGTCACGTCAAAAACAGCTGCGTTCCTGGAGCGTTGCAGTCGAGGCCTCGTTGCTTCCTGAAAAGGCGCATATTACAAGTGCCAGTATTCATAAGATGAGAATTTGGCTATAGTCTCGTGCGAATGCCCCGAAGTTGTTATTCCGGTTTAATCTTGTTCGCCAGGTAGATGCTTTAAAGGGGATGCGGTGCTTTGCTACGCCACGCCCTTTTCAACGAGCGAGGTCGGAACTCACTTTAGGGCGTATATATTTATAGTCTCTGGTTGTATGCCAGGGGGATTTCTCGGCCGGCGCAATGAACTGTGGTCTTAAAGGTGGCCCTGTGCCGTATGCGAGGTAATTAGTGGACGGAACGCTTACGTTGAGCTCAAATGCACAGATCGCCGTATGAAAGTGGTACCCATTGATTTCAAGATTACCGCAATAGCAAATATCGCCGTTTGTAAATGTCAAAGCAGAAGTGCAATGCTTTGCCAGAACAAATAGCTGCCCTTATGTATACCTCTGGGACAATATTACCCGTTTATCTTGATTGTGCTGACACTTGGTAACCATGTCTGTGTGCATGCGTTCATTTTTTGTATGCATTGTATACTCTCATCAGCCGTTATCTCTTTGAACAAGAGATAACGGCTGATGTGCTCTTCTTCTTCATTTGTAATCGGGCTATTTCTATTTCTGTCGTGTTTATATTTACTCAATCATTTGCTATTTGGGACCGTTTTGTACCTACCGATTCTGTAATAATGTCCAATGCCCCCTACCCCCCCCCCCAAAAAAAAAAAGATCATATAAATAAAGATACAAAGATCAGACTACTTGCGTGGCACCATTTTATAGAGCAAACTCGCGCGATGATTGGTTTATATGGAGATGAGATACATCGCCATGTTCCAGACTGACTTCCCGCAGGTGGCTGGAGGCTACGTTTTACTTTTTAGTGTTGCAAGAGTAGAACGGACATTCAACCCTCTCTATAGAAAGCATGTTGGGGCAACATTTCACGCTCTCGTTTTCTGATAATCGAAGCGCCCCGACGCGGTGGCCTAGTGGCTAAGGTACTTGGCTGCTGACCCGCAGGTCGCGGGATCGAATCCCGGCTGCGGCGGCTGCATTTCCAATGGAGGCGGAAATGCTGTAGGCCCGTGTGCTCAGATTTGGGTGCACGTTAAAGAACCCCAGGTGGTCTAAATTTCCGGAGCCCTCCACTACGGCGCCTCTCATAATCATATGGTGGTTTTGGGACGTTAAACCCCACATATCTATCTATCTATCTATCTATCTATCTATCTATCTATCTATCTATCTATCTATCTATCTATCTATCTATCTGATAATCGAAGCAGAGAACAATGCATTTCACTCTGATACTTCGAGGCAGTAAAACATGCGTTGAAAAGTGACTGAACTCGTTACGCCATGTCGAACTTTTAGTCCATAACGGCGAATTGATGTGGGTTTAACTGCGAGAAAAATGCGGGCAACAGAAGTGGAGAAAACAGCAGAAAGTCCGGCTGAGTACTCAACTATAACTACCATTTCGTATAAACTGAATGTGAACACTAGTTTTCCCTTTCGTATTCACTCGAGAGAAAAAAAAATTAATAATTACATTCCCAAGTTTGGTTTACGCGAATAGGCATTGTGTGCGTCAAAGAGCAGAGAAATGTATGAACTGTGGCTTCAGAAACGAAAAAAAGATATATTAATGGCACACACACACACACACACACACACACACACACACACACACACACACACACACACACACACACACACACACACACACACACACACACACACCTGCCTGTGCCACAGTACTCAGAAGAGCATGTTTTTCGGCGCGCAGATTAAGTGTATGGAAAAGTTGTGGCCTTCGGACCGCAGTCGTCGAGGTTGCTCCAAATGCAAAGGCAATCCGGTTTTTCCTTCCCGCTCACCGTCTCGAGCATTCTCCTACGCGCGAACACATGTGCGGCGTGCCCGTAGCACACGTGCATGGCGAACCGGAGCTCCAGCGCGTGCACCCCTGCACGCGTTCGAATACGCTTCCTCAAATATTTCGTATCACGGCAGGCGACGGCGAGGTGAAGGTGGAGCGGTGGGCCCGGTCCGTCGGCGGAGATGACGTCGTCGGAAGGGGGAACGTCGTCGACGACGTCCAAGCTGGACGTACTTCTTTACACGGCGTGCGTCGTGTACATCCTTTACTACATTGTGGCGCTGGACCGCCGGCCGCGCCTTGTTTGTCGCCTGGGGCGCATGCAGCGATTGATTAGCAGCGGACTGGGGACGTTCCTCAACGCCTTTTATCGCACACCCATCTGGTGCGTCGGTGCCAACTTCCAGTCGGTCGTGAGCTTCCTGTTTCAGGTATGCATTGGTCTCTCTATTTTGATTGATTGATTGATTGATTGATTGATATGTTAAGTTTAACGTCCCAAAACCACCGTATGATTATGAGAGACGCTGTAGTGGAGGACTCCGGAAAGTTAGACCCATGTGGGGTTCTTTAACGTGCACGGAAATATGAGCACACGGACCTGCAGCATTTTAGCCTCCATCGAAAATGCAGCCGCCGCATACTCTCTATATTCTCTCTATTTCTTTCCTAGCGATATCTATTTGTATGTACAGTCAGTGCCAAAAGTTTAGGGACCACGAGACGGTGGTATAATTGGTAGCACACCAGACCTGCACCACTCCACTCCGGATCATTTTTTTTTTTGCCCACTGAAAATTTCAAAAAGATACCCCCCCCCCCCCCCCAACTGTCTACGCCCTGCAACGAAACGTAAGAAAAAGCTGAACATTACCGCTGCTTCGGGCGACGGCTTTAATTTCGATTTCAGGTCCGTTCTATAGCATGCGCTAACAACATGGGCGGTGCAGTTATTGCTCTGGATGTTCCGGCTGCTTAAAAAAAATACAAAAATGCAAATAATGGCCATAGAAAACTCAGTCAAATTTTTTGACGTCATGAGGGCCTTGCGGTGATGTCATGGATTCTTATCTTGCACACGTTGGAACTGTCTTTCTCATTGAACCCTTTAGATAGCTCGAGAATGTGGGACATTTGCGATGGTTCATACCGCAGAGTTGGCAGCCGGAAGTGTCCTACCGGCGCGAGTACCTAGCCTTGTCTGACGGCGGTCGGCTGGCGTTGGACTGGCTCAACGAAGATGAGGAGTCGCTGCCCGTGCTGCTCGTGTTGCCGGGGCTGTGCGGTGACAGCCAAGCCTACTACTTGCGTTCCTTCATACCGCTGGTGGAAAAGCTGCGTTGCCCCTGCGTCGTCATGAACGGACGCGGCCGCGGAGGTCTGCCGCTCAGCACACACCGCATCACCCACATGGCCAGCGTGGGAGACCTCGCGGAGGTACTTGCAGTAGAACACTCTTCAGTGCCACAGGCGTGTATAAAGAGCGGGGGGAGGTGGGGATGGGGTCACCTTCCTTATCATCTGAGGGGGGCACCTAGTCAACCCTTTATTTTAGTGGCGAAGCTCCTTTTAGTCTTTGTCCTGCGTCAGGCGTAACCGGCCGTATCGGACAAACAGACAGACAAACAACCAGACAAACGGACGCACAGGCAGCCAGACAGACAGACAGACAGACAGACAGACAGACAGACAGACAGACAGACAGACAGACAGACAGACAGACAGACGCTTCGCCCCACTCATCATCATTCACTCCGCGAATACGCTGTGATTTTTTTTGCACCACCGGATCTTTCTCGTTGCTGAATAGTGTGCACGGGATAACTAGCCAGAATTGAGCAATATGGCGCGTGCCGGACCTCCTAGAAGTTGTGGAAGCAGAGGCTGGATAGGGAGAGTGGGGCACGCCTTATCCGTGGTTCGGGAGCTCGCATCCCGAACCACCCGTTGCGATAAACGGCAGTAAAAGACGATATAATGACAGTGAACGGACGTATCTGTTTTGCGTCTGGAAAACGAGCCATTTCGCAGCAACTGCTATGTAAGGTTTAGATGATTTACGGTCAAGGATGGTAATTTACATTTCGCCTTGAACACCTGAAAGCCAAGAAGCGAAGGCAGGCCTTAGCGAGCAGCACGCCATTGCTTCATTTCCACTTTTGCATCAAGTGCGAAGCTCCTTCCTTTTCATACTCGTCCAGCGTGTATGGAGGCGGAGGTAGTGAACATTTGATTTTGGTCTATGGTATAGTGACCATTGGCGTGTACACGGAAAATCCTGCTAACCACAAAGTTCACTGCCATCATTGCACTGCCGACACAAGCGGGCGCTGATCTTGTTTCATCTTCGGGTTATCCTCACCTGCTCCAACTCTGCGAGTTGTATTGCGCTAACATCAACATGGAACGTATAGATGTTCCAAAATTTCACATTCCTGCCAGCCATATGTAGCAGCCGGCTTCGTGTTGTCAACTCTCCGTAACTAGGTGCCCCCTCCCCCGCTACCCCTTCCCAATATCTCGTTTTAGCGTATCCTGGCCGTAAGTGCCACAGTGTGAGATGGTCGGGAAGAGCGAGGGGGCCTTATTGGAGCCCCCTATGGATAACCCTGCACGCGCAGGCATACAAGGTTCGTGCGTGCACGCAGGTTGTGGACGAGGTGCGCCGACGATACCCCAGCCGAGCCCTGCTGGCGGTGGGCTACTCTCTGGGCGGGTTGCTCATCAGCCTGTACCTGATCAATTCGGGAGAGGAGGCGCGAATCGACGCCGCGCTGGCCATCTCGACGCCGTTGCACTTAGCCACCGCCAAGCGGAACCTCGAGCAGTGGTGGAACTCCAACTTCGGCTTGCTCATTTACATGGCCAGCAACCTTGTTGGACACCTCAAGGACAACGAAGACGTGCTTCGATTCTGCGTGAGTCGCCTCGCTTTGAAAACGTGGTCGCGGTATGTTTGGAAACAACCAAGTTTCTTCAAAATTTGCCCGCAGTCAAACTTGAAGCTCCTCCGAAATGTCTTCAAGTCTTCTTCACTTTTATGTTCTTAACGGAATTAGCGCTATTCGCGTTTGTGTGACATAAGTAACCGTAGACAAAATGATGGTGTTCAAGCTGTTCTTTTTTCTTTCTCTCTTTCTTTCTTTCTTCCTTTGTTTCTTTCTTTCCTTCCTTCCTTCCTTCTTTCTTTCTTTCTTTCTTTCTTTCTGCTTTATTTCTTTCTTCCCCTCCTTCTTTCTTAAATATACGGAAGAGAACGATATGACAGTTTGCGAGTGAGCCCTTTGTCAACGCCGACTAAATTTCAAGGCCGAAAGGCTGCCGCAGTGACGTCAGAGGTTGGGGGCCCAGTTGCCCAACTGAGCATGCTCAGTAAGACTTTTTTAGATGCGGAGCATCTTATACTCGCGCCTTGTAGTGCGCCGTCCACGCCGTCCGCACCGCTTCTCGAACATTCGACAGCTGACGCGCGCGCATGCGCTGTCGCGCCGTCGCCCACTCTTCCACCATCTGTGCATCCCTTCCTCCTCTACACACCGCGCGTGCTTCACTCCTCCACCATCTGTGCACCCTTCCTCCTCTACACACCGCGTTCGACATCTACAATTCTCCTGATTCTCCAGTGGACGCGCATGTGGCGTCGCGCTTCGAGAACATTCAACAGCTGACAGTGCATGCGCCGTCGAGCTGTATATATACTCAAGGTCGGCGCTCGCTCGCTCAGTTGCCGCTCGTCGGTTGGTTTGTACGGCGCGTCGACGTCCAAGGTCGCGGTGAAATGAATTCCAACGAATCCACAAACACAATGATCGACGTCCCTTCGACCAGCGCCGCCCTTTCGCATACGTGTGTACGTGTTCACTCATTTAACACCCCCTCCTACAACCACGTTAACCAATTTAGCCATCGACCCAAGTAAGTCGCAATTTAACACCCCATTTCACAACCACGTTAACCAATTTAGCCATCGACCCAAGTAAGTCGCACTTTAACACCCCGTTAACCAATTATATGCTCCGCATCCTCCTCAGTGTTCCCCCGAGGGAAGCTGCGGGCAATTTTTTTCCACATCTTTTATTCGGCCCAATCAAGCCGCAGCAGCTGCGAGAGCGGGAGCGTTGGTTCTCCTAAAACGTGAACGAAACACAGGCTTTCCGCCGCGTTCGCGGCGTAACTGCACCCCCACCCTCTGACGTCACTGCGGCAGCCTTTCGGCCTTGAAATTTAGTCGGCGTTGCCTTGGTTCGTTTCGTTGCAGGAGGAGGTGAACGCGGACGCCGTTCTCTCCTCGTGGACGCTGTATCAGTTCGACAAGACCTACACGGCTCCGGTATTCGGCTTCAAGTCTACGGAGGAGCTCTACGAAAGTTGCAGCTTAAAGGTAACGTGACTCGATCGAATTCTTCATCGGAAATAGGTCCTCACTACGTGGTAGGCGTCCAACATGTATAATTTTGTCACTTGTTTAACCTGGTGCAAGTCACCGCTAAGTCGTAGAATTTTTTTGTTGTTTCTTATTTTAGCTTTAGCTCATATAAATTGCTATGGCATAGTGCCTATTTTAGTATTGGGCCGTTACTCTTGGAAAGCCAGGAATAGCTCATCGCTTATGCCATTGTAAGGTCGACCCATCGAATTTGTACCTTAGCCGAACTTTGATATAACGAAGTTCGCGATGTGACAAACCTTTCTCGGTACTGTTTCTTTAATCCATCGAACGCACGCATTACCCTTCAATTTAACAAACCTAAATCCCTTCTTCTTCTTTCTTTTTTTTGTCACTGTTTCAATACAATGACATTGTTTCTTTTCAAGAACTAATGAATTAATCTCATGTCTCAAAAGCACAAGCAAAATCTCGTTTTAAAGTTTAAAATGGTAATTGTCAACATTCAGGATATATATATATATATATATATATATATATATATATATATATATATATATATATATATATATATATATATATATATATATATATGTGTGTGTGTGTGTGTGTGTGTGTGTGTGTGTGTATGTATATATGTGTGTGTGTGTGTGTGTGTGTGTGGCAAGTCATTCGGTTTAATAACCACCCCTATACTTTCCTTGGCATTATTGTCTGTTAGATTTTATTAATATTGTGTCAAAACACGAAAAAGCGAGCCCTTAAGTTTACACTTCTTTCCCTTATTCATTAAGAAGGGTCTCGTACTGGCAGACTTGGTGCCTTAGGTTGTATACGAGGGACTATTGATCAGCTGCCTGCTCGGAATAAGTTCACGTGCTACGTGACGCCACACAGGCGCATAAAGAGTGTGCCACACTCGCCGCCATGGCTACTGGGGGCGCTGACTGGGACTCCCACGTTTAAATTCACATATATACCCAATAAAAGTGGCTGGGAGGATAGCCGCCGTGATAGCTCAGTGGTAGAGCATCCAACGCGTTTTTCGAAGGTCGCAGGTTCGGTTCCTGCTCACGGCAAGTTATCTTTTCACCCACCTTTTCTTCTTCATATTTACCTTACAATTCGGTTTAATAACCTCCCCTATACTTTCCTTGGCATTATTGTTTGATAGATTTCATTTATATATATATATATATATATATATATATATATATATATATATATATATATATATATATATATATATATATATATATATATATATATATAAAGTGTGTAAGTGTGTGTGTGTGGGGGGGGGGGGGGGTCTCTCATGCAATGCCAAAGGACTGTTGGCCATGCTGTCTTGCAGCTATTTCACCGAGAAAACTTTATTGTGCTCCTTTTTCTTTAATTCAGGCTTTTAAAGTTAGGATTATGGGACAGTGAAAATTAAGGAGTAGCAGGATGACGAAAATTGCGGCGTATGCATGGTTCTTGTGCAAAGAGAGAAAGAGAGAATGTGGAAGACAAATTCGGGCACTCAGTGCCCTACTGGAATATGATAACTATCCGTCTATGGACTCTGATGTTGTGAGAAATGAATAGAAAAGATATCAGAGTAACATACGCTGCCAAACACCTCGGTTACGGATACAATGACGACCACGGCTATGACTGCTGCCGTTCTAGCGCCCCTTGCGGATGACGTCACATGAATACCTCCTTTAGAATGCAGACGAGAGTAATAAAACGTTTGTTGATGTTTCTTCCTGTCCGCACGTTTCTCGCTGGACGAAACGCTTTTATTTCAACTTGTCCAGCCAGCTGTATGTCTGTAGACCTTGAAGTGTGCTAATGGTGTGCAGTATACGCGCAGGGCAAGCTGTCTCGGGTGCGGCGTCCACTGCTGTTCCTCCTGGCCAGCGACGACGTGTTCGGATCGCCGGAAAGCTTTCCCGAAGACGAGATAATCGCCTCGCCGTGGTTGGCCGCCGTGGTGACACCCAGCGGCGGCCATCTGGGCTTCGTCGAAGGCTGGCTATTTCCGCGGTTACCGTTTTACGCGGAGCGTTTCGCGGCAGCGTACGTGCAGGAACTGCTGCGAGTCGTCCAGAGTGACGGCGCCCGCGGGCTAGCCCGCCTGGGAGAGGATGCGTGACCGGCGCCCTTCGTATTGCATAGCGAAACTAAATTACCGATGTTCCTCCTTCAGATATCTGAGCAACAGCCTCTCGGTCTCACTTTCCAACTTTCGGGTTACTTTTAGTTTTACAAAGGAATGAGGTAGAAGTATTTTAGGCGCGTACAGACAACGAGTCCTCAGAAATTCAACGCGGCAGTATTCATATAAAACACGCTGTTAATACATGAAACTATGTTCCTAGACGTTACTTCGGATAACTTCACCACGTATGATTACCCCCTTTCACACTCAACCGCCAGACTTCGTCGGCACATCCCTTTGCAATAGTTCTCAAGCACATTTCTAAAAGCTTGAAAAGTACTTGTGCCAGAAGTTGCTGCGTGTGGGGCATGCATGTACTAAGTGGGGTAATCTTTTGTGGGAGACAGCAGAAGTGCAGTCGAGGCTCGGGCCACGGCTGCTCGATCTCCCCTATCGAGCGGACGTGGCCCGAGCGGCCGTGGCCCGTACGCACGCACGCATGAGATGCGTGCGTGCGTACGTATCAGGTGATCGCGCTGCTCTCGAACAAGTTCACGAAAGCGCGAGACTTCGTTTTGCAAAATGGCGGCATCGAAGGCAAGCACCGACCGTCTCTGTGGCTTAAAATATGGCCATAATCTGGCTATAACACTTGGATTGGCTCACATTGGCTGTCAACAACACGTGCTTCTATTTTGATCTACCAGATGACGCAACACGCTTCACGCTCGTTACGTACGCGGGTACTACGGCGTACTAAAAGCCGATTAGTGGCAAAGGGCGCCACGTAACGCAAGGCGCTTGCGTGATGCGTACGTAGCACCATTCCGCAGTACTAAAACTCTCTATTAGCGATGTGCGGTGCGTGCGTCTCCTCGCACGCGCGCGCGTGTGAGTATCTGGTGTGTCATGCGTCCAATTATATAGGCGGTAAAAAAATAGCATTGGAAGACCGGGTTCTATTGATAAGGTGTTCGCTTATGACTTCGTTTAGACACCCAATTGCAATATACTGTTCATGTGTCGTGGAGTTTCATAGGTGGTGGTAAGAAACCAGCAGAAATATATGTATTTATAACGGGACTAGTTAGTCGATGGCGATGGCCATGAAAGAAGATGATACATGGCAAGTGACGCGGAACACTCTTATCAGGCCATTCTTGAATGGTGCTCACAAATCGTAGCCGCCTTTGCAATATATATATATATATATATATATATACATATATATATATATATATATATATTGCGCTACACGGAGACTGTTTACCGCATTATATTTCTGCAAAGGTCACCTGTTCAAAGTTCATCTGTGAAGGCTGGTAGGGCCTTCCACAGATAACCAGCCGCAGTTCATTCTCGTGTGCGCCTGTCCTACAGGTGGTTTCAATTTGCAAGTTTAATGTGGCACTTACAAGGGTGTTAGCCGTAGTCACCTATACTTTCTCTGGCATTATTGTCTGTTAGTTCTAAATATTGTCACATACTTAGTTGTAACGAAACAGGTAGTGAAACTGAAGAATGAAACGAAGTGATCGTATTCTCATTTAGGTTTGTATAGAAAAGCGTTAGCTTCAGATGTTTCAATGGGGGAAATTATAGTTTCAAACAGATATAAGCATAGACGGAGAGTTTTAATTTTGTCAAGAGGTGTGGGGATATGACGTTTTTGCACATTTCTTTCTTTCTCTCTCTCTCTCTCTCTCTATGCGTGTGTGTCTGTGTGTGCACACGTGATATAAGTTCTGTATTTTAGGTGCGGGCACAATATCAATATGAAGATCTGGATAGAAATAGTCATGAATTATTATTATTTGGTCTCTTCAAAGACGTCGACCCACACCTTAACGCTTGGCCCAGAGTGAGAAATGTCGCATAGGCTGCAACTCGTTCGCTGCTTCGCATAAAACTGATTCCCACAGTGCGTGGGATCAGCCCAACTTTTTTTTTCTTTTTTACTTTCATGCTGTACTTACTCTGTTACGACTTGAAACATCCTGGATGCAGTTGGCTAAAGCACAGAAAGCTAGTGAATTCAATTTAGTGAATGCTAGTGAATTCATTTTAAGACCACTAAAACATTTACCAGATGTTAGGAAATACACCACTGTATACATGCTTCGAAATTTGCACACGCCGAGTAAAATGCATCCCTCGGCATGCCCTCCTCACTTCCCGTGGTGCTCGTCACGTGGTAATGTCACCTGTCCTTCTCTTCACTGCCCACGGTGCTGCATCACGTCACGTGGAAATGCCAGGCCATAAAACTAATACGGAATCCCACGGTGCAGCGATGGGATGCGCCAGCGAGAACACGGAAGATTAACTGAGTCTGATCGAACGGGTCCGCGTAGCGGCTGCTGCAAGCGGAGCCCCACCGGTGTAACATGGGCATTTTTAAAAAAATCGCGATCAGTGCCGATCCGGATTAACCACGACCCGGATTAGGTGCGGCTACACGGTCACTTTTAATCGCGATCATGGCCGATCGGGATAAAGGCTATCGCGATCTGCGCACTGCGATCTGGCTGACAGATCGCAATTTTGTGTCGTCTGCGCCCCCTGGCCGAGCTTGTTGAAAGCAAAAGAAACAAGAAAATCAATCAAACATAGTTGCTGTAAAAAAAGTTTTTAAAAGCTTGACATTCATTCATAAAAGAAATTTTAAGTTGTTTCAATATGTAAAATATCTGTAACATTGCACATTTCGAGATTTGCAATGGCCGCATGTAGTTATGGGAGAAGCAGACGACAAAGTTCAACTCTCGCACCACAGGAGCAGTTGGAGCACCTCGAAGCAAATCGATCATGAGTGTCGCCAGCTTTTAGACAATGTCACAGTGTACGCGCACTTCGTGGTCAAATGAAGAGACCTTTACAGTAATTGACCGCTGGCAGAAGCAACTGGGAGACTTGAGGCACCAGAAATGAACCTCTGGCGTGTACAACGAGATGGCTATTTCGCTGCGACTGGACGGCTACTAGCAGATATACCATCAAAAATAAAAGTGAAGTTTAAAGTTATCGCGCAGCAATGCAGATAATTGCAAAAAAAAATCTACCGAATGATGGATTTATGAAATTACTTTTGTAGTGGCACGCAAAGTTTTCGATGTTCGAGGGATACTTGAACGAAAACGATTTGCTGATAAATCGCTTTATTAAAACACCGTAAGCTGAGTTCTGTCATTGCCATGTTTTACAGCACGCAAGTGCCACCTGGTGCATTTCAGCTGACCCAAATTCGATCCAAATTAGCTTGGGCCGTCTACCAGCGGCCATAAAAATCATCACGATAAAAGAAAAAAAACCCAATCCCGATCACTCTGATTGCGATTAACAGTACCCGCGTGCCACCAGTATAAAGCCTACCCCCTACCACCGCAAGCCAAGAACCTCTGGCCACTCCGAGCTCCTACGCAGTGAGTAAATACGTTTTCACTACCACCATCAGCTGGGATTACGAATTTTTCCACCAATTTGGTT
This sequence comes from Rhipicephalus microplus, assembly GCF_043290135.1. Lineage (NCBI taxonomy): Eukaryota > Metazoa > Arthropoda > Arachnida > Ixodida > Ixodidae > Rhipicephalus > Rhipicephalus microplus. Next base: position 232,903,166 of record NC_134700.1, read on the forward strand.
GTGGCTAACGGGGGAGTTTTGACCCCCTCCCACGCCTAGCCGTGCGTGGCTTTGCCGTGTTCGGGGAAAAGGGGATCCTGGGGGTTGAGCCGACGCTGGGTGATTGGACCTTTAAGGCCCCCCGGCAGAGGCAACACACCCCTTTGACCCCGGCTTCACGTAGACGGCACCCCTGGGCTGACCCACCCAGGGGAAATCGGCAGTCGCCTTTTCCTGTCTCCCCCTCACATCTTCGTCTTTTCTCTTACTTTAAATCTTTCCTGTCCTCTACTCTCTTCCGTTGACTTCCGTGTTTCCTGGCGGCAAGGGTTAACCCTGTGTGGCTATCCTACCTTGGATACACCATATTCGGTTATAGTGGTGGTGTACAGCTGGCGTCTGCAGGGCCTGTGCTTCCAGACTCTGCAGCGTCCCCTTGTAGGACTCCATGGTGGGTGGCTGGCACCGCTGCCGAAAAGAAACCTTTTCTTATGGCTAGTTCCTTCCCCCCACTCCCTGATCGCCCTCAGAAAAGACGGCGCACCGATGAAGTCTTTCAGTTTTATGGTCACCAGAGAGTATCCTTTCCTCGATTTCACGTTGTCCACGCTGACACACCCGGCAAACCAGTGAGAACAATTTCACCTTTTCTTGTTTCGAAGTCTTTGACAGAAATCTTTGGCCCAGGTTATAAAGCATCGGGAATGGCAAGTGGTGACCTCCTGTTGGAGCTCCGCGACCAGAAACAATATGAAAAATTGTCTAATCTAGTGAAATTTGGAGATACCAAATTAATAGTAACCCCACATCGAACCATGAACACCACCCGTGGCGTTGTCTCAGATGATGACCTGTTAGGGCTGACGGAGGCTGAACTCCTGGAGGGTTTTAGCGAACAGAATGTCATCAACGTGAAACGAATTAGGATGAGGCGTGATGGCAAAGAAATCCACACTAAGCACCTGATACTTACTTTTAATTCAAGTGTACTGCCCGACTCCGTTGAGGCTGGGTACATCAAGCTCCGAGTGAGGCCATATATACCGAACCCTCTCTGATGTTTTAAATGCCAGCGATTCGGCCACAGTTCTCAGAACTGCCGAGGCCGCCTAACTTGTGCGAAATGCAGTGCTGACGAACACACATCTGATGCCTGTGAAAACTCTCCTCACTGTGCGAATTGTAACGGGGAACATGCCGCATACTCACGGTCATGCCCAAGCTGGAAGAAAGAAAAGGAAATTGTTACGATTAAGGTAACACAAAACATTTCATTTAGGGAGGCACGAAGGCAGGTGTCCTACCTGCCAGAAGCCAGCTTTGCCGAAGTGGCGCGTCAGGGGGCAGCGCCATGACGGCCCCCGGCGCCTGTCTGGCACACGCGTAGTGCGCCGGCGGTGACGCCTTCTGCCCCCTCGGCGGTTGCAGCCAGTGCTTCTCCGCCATTGAAGAAGGACCCACCAGCTTCCGGGCTGGGGGCCGCGAAGGCCTTGTCTTTAGAGGCGAGGCCCTCAAAACAAATGCAGCGCTCGCAAGAGCGCGTGTCCAGCGCCTCGCAAGAGGCAATGGACACTACACCGAGTGTGAGGGCGCAGCCACCGCCTAGGGATCGGCGCGACTCTGTCGACCGATCCAAAAAAGAAAAATCTCGTGTCACGGCCCCTGGAAAGGGTCCGTGAGCTTACTTTCCATCCCTGAGCACAGAACACAAAATACACCTAAAATGGACACACAAATACTACAGTGGAATGCCAGAGGCCTATTTAAAAACCTAGATGATATCAAAGACTTGCTTAATGACTATCAGCCAAAAGTGTTCTGTGTTCAAGAAACTCATTTAAAGTCGACTCATGTGAATTTTTTGAATCAATATGTGGTTTTTCGTAAAGATCGAAATGGTGGCAATTTCTCTTCTGGAGGTGTGGCCATCATTGCACAAAGAAGCGTAGCATGCCAGCACATTGTGCTACAAAGCTCTCTTGAGGTTGTGGCTGTTCGCGCTATTCTATTCAACCGTCTTATATCTATCTGCTCGATCTACATAGCCCCTGACGAACCATTCAATAAAACAGAGTTCGAAAAGCTTATTGATCAGCTTCCAGAACCATATGTGTTAATTGGAGATTTTAATGCTCACAGTTTGCTATGGGGTGATACCAAATGTGATGCGAGAGGTCGTGCAATAGAAAACTTTCTTCTCGCATCCGGAGCCTGCCTGCTCAATAAGGCAGAGCCAACATACTTCAGTACCACACACAATACGTATTCATGCATAGATTTAGCCATTGGGTCACCGTCACTCCTACCTTACTTAGATTGGAAAGTTATTAATAATCCATATGGAAGTGACCATTTTCCAACTCTTTTAGCAACAAAACAACGGGATGACCGGCCGTCTTATCCCAAAAAGTGGAACTTTCATGTTGCAAACTGGGTGAAATTCAGAGAGCTATGTACACTACACCTCGAAGAGGTAGACCATTTGGAAGTAGAAGAGATGGCCAACTATATTTCGGAATATGTTCTTACTTGTGCAAAAAAGTGCATACCGCAGTCCAGGAATGATAAGGTTAACGCAAAGCCATGGTAGAATCGGGAGTGTGAAATTGCTAAAAAACGGCAAAACAAAGCATGGAGGGTTTTTTCTCGCTACCCAACAGCAGAAAACTTGATAACCTTTAAACGTTGCAAAGCGAATGGCAGGCGTGTTCGCCGTATAGCCAAACGGGAAAGCTGGACACGCTATATATCCTCAATAAACTCCTACACAGACGCCAGCAAGGTTTATAATAGGGTGCATAAACTCAAAGGACAAGGCCCAAATCCCTTCCCTTTGGTGAATGACTGCGGTGATACAATAGAAGAACAGGCAAACGCTCTTGGCGTACACTTCGAGAAAATGTCAAGCTCAGAAAACTATACCACTAAGTTCTTACGCCACAAAAGCATAGCTGAAAGTGTACCTCTGTGCCGGAACAAGCCTCGATCAGACGGATACAATAAACCACTAACAGTATATGAACTGAAGCTCGCCCTTGGTTCCTGTGGGAGTTCTGCTCCTGGTTCTGATACAATTACTTATGAAATGATCAGAAATCTCCCTGATGAAACCCTAAACTGCCTTTTAGCTCTTTACAACAAGATTTTCAGTACCGGCAAAATACCCTCTGCTTGGAAAGAGGCAATAGTACTACCAATCCTTAAACAGGGCAAAGATCCCTCTTCGGTAAATAGTTACAGGCCTATCGCCCTCACAAGCTGCCTACTCAAAGTGTTTGAAAAAATGATTAACCGCCGCTTGGTCTATTACTTGGAGTACAATGGCATATTGGACCCGTGCCAGTCTGGTTTCCGTACAGCTAGATCCACAACCGACAATCTTGTCCTCCTCGAGTCGTATATACGTGACGCGTTTGTTCACAATCAATACTGTCTGTCTGTTTTTTTCGATCTTGAGAAAACATATGATACTGCCTGGCGATATGGAATCTTGCAAGATCTACTGTCTTTCGGAATATGTGGCAGGTTGTTTACCATCTTAAAAGATTACCTGTCTGAAAGGAAGTTCCGTGTAAGAATAGGTACTGTGTTATCGCGCACATTTCTTCAAGAAAATGGAGTGCCGCAGGGAGGAGTATTAAGCTGCACACTATTTATAGTTAAAATGAACTCTCTTCGCTCTGTTATTCCACCTGCGATATCGTACTCTCTATACGTGGACGACATTCAAATTAGTTTCAAATCGTGTAACTTGACTCTATGTGAACGCCAGATACAGTTAGGTGTTAACCGACTTGCAAAATGGGCTGACGAGAATGGTTTCAAGTTTAACACTGACAAGACTACTAGTGTGCTGTTCTCGAGACGACGAGGTGTGCATCCTGACCCCTGCATACTAATGAATGGACAAAACATAGTCATCACGAAAGAACAAAAATTCCTCGGTGTAATTTTCGATTCCAAACTCACCTTCATCCAGCACATAAAACAGCTGAAGTTAAAATGTCTCAAGACCATGAACCTTTTAAAGATTTTATCGCATCAGTCGTTGAGGACAGACAGGCACTGTCTCATATCTCTGTTTCGAAGCCTGGTTCTGTCACGCATAGACTATGGATGCATAGTATATCAGTCAGCTTCAAGGACAGCACTGAAAATGTTGGACCCTGTATACCACCTAGGTATCCGTCTGGCACTTGGTGCCTTCCGTACCAGCCCTATTCAAAGCCTTTATGCAGAGTCAGATCAATGGCCACTAGACTATCAGCGCACGTATCTAGGAGTCAACTATGCAGTTAAGATCATGTCTCTGAAGCAGCACCCATGTAAAACACTTATGAACGATGTGTCTACTACCCAGTTATACCTAAACCGTCCTTCTATCGCCCCACCGTTTCCATTGGCAATAAGACCTGCAGTAGAAAAACTTGCAATTTTCTTCAATGACTTGGCGGAAAGTGACCATGTCGAACACATCCCTCCCTGGCAGCAATGTCCAGTCACTTGTGACTGGTCTTTCAAAGACATCATAAAGGAAAATTGTCCAAGTGCACTTATTCAGCAACATTTCTTGGCCCTTGAACACAAATATCGTTCAACCGCGTTCTTCTCTGATGGCTCAAAATCTCAAACATCTGTATCTTGTGCAGCCTATGGACAAAAGTTCTCGGACACCAGAACCATGCATACACATACCAGCATTTTCACAGCGGAAGCCTATGGTATCCTGCTTATTATACAACACATTAAACAACACAAGATACAAAAGTCTATAGTGTACACAGATTCTTTAAGTGTTGTCAGGGCCCTGTCTTCTGGCAAGAACCCTACTTTCAGCAAGAACCGCAAGAACCCTACTTTCAATAAGCTCCTTAACGAAATCTATGCAGCCTACAACTTAAAACTTTCTATTGTTATTTGCTGGGTTCCAGGTCATTCTGGAATTGCGGGCAATGAAATAGTGGACAAGAATGCACGAGAAGCCGCTGGTCGGCAAACCATAGATATAACCTCTGTTCCGGGTGTAGATCTAAAACCTGTTGTACGTAGAGGTCTACGCAACCACTGGCAAGCTGAATGGGACAGAGAAGTCGACAACAAACTGCACCTTGTAAAACCCCAGCTGAGGAAAGTTATCCCCCAAAAACTCAACAGGTTCGCTGAAGTCACTCTAACACGGCTCAGAATAGGCCACACTTATGCCACACATGAACACCTTTTGACAGGCACTGATCCACCTACATGTATACACTGTGGAGAGAGTCTAACCGTTGTGCATGTTCTCATACAATGTCCTGTGCTTCACCAAGCACGACTGACCCATTTCAGGGAGCTCTATCGACATCATATCCCACTTCATCCAGCGCTGTTTTTATCACTTGATGCAGTGGTCGACCTTAAGAGACTTCTTCATTATCTTGCAAAAGTGAAATTTTTAACAATGATATCATTCCATCCTAGGCACCAGCTGCGCCTCAACTGTGAGGTACTGCCTGGTGCATAAAAAGTATGTCTGAGCCTTCGCAGTTCTTGCTCAGGCAAGGACTTCAGCTGCGAGGGTCTTGGGCCTTGCAGACTAATTTATCAGCACAGTTTTCAGCCAACAAAATGAAGGTTTTAGCAAAGTGACATTCCTTTTTTTTTAAACAAAGTGACATTCTTTTAAATATACTGCATTTTAAATGGTTCGTAGATATTTGTTTTAATATTTATTCATGTTTTAATCATTTGTTTTAATTTTTAAACTAATAACCGAATTGAAACAACACTTGTACTGGCCCTCTTTGGCCTTAGATGCCCTTGCGCCAATAAAACTTAACGTAATAATAATAATAATAATTTGGTTGTGGATTATTAATTGAGTTCCCCTTCCCCGAGCGAACTGGAAGTAAACCCTCTACTTATAAATAAAAAACGCATACCATCTTCTCTCGGCACTTTCAACAGGAATCGCGTTGAAGGGTACCTATTTGTATACAATAACAAAAGAACTGCATTTTTGTAGGGGCGAGAAAATCTGGGTGAAAGCATTCGCTGATTGACTGTGTCGGAAATGCTTTGTATTCTCAGAACATTCTAAATCCTAAACATTTCTTTGTGTACTACAAGCACTTTTGGTATCTATCTATCTATCTATCTATCTATCTATCTATCTATCTATCTATCTATCTATCTATCTATCTATCTATCTATCTATCTATCTATCTATCTATCTATCTATCTATCTATCTATCTATCTATCTATCTATCTATCTAGCCGCTTACGTCTGGGTGCTTTCGTGACACCCCCCCCTCCCTTAACTTGGCTGGAAGCAAAATAAAATTAGTACAGGAGGGTAAGATGGTTTGATAAATATGACGCATTGGTCAATACATGAATGTCACAATCCCGTCACTTACGTCGTCAAACACTTTCCGCCAGACAGTGGCACATACCCGCAAGCGGGTATGTGCCACTGGTAGGCCACAAGTGATTAATACTTAGTGTCTACTTGGAACGGCAAAAACACACTGATTTTTTCTACTGAACGATATCGCAGTAGGTCATTAACTGATGAGACCGTGCTGGGCCCTTGGCCAGACACCAACAGTGCAATTGTGGTCATAAGAGCGGTTATAACCTTTTTGGAAGCAACTGGACTATATGCGTGGCTATAAAGTTTGTCTCAGCTAGAAAGAATACTACATACTCACCTCTCTATCTCACCATCGCCATCCATTATTCTTTCTTTTCCCCTTTCCAGGGGCGGCGCCAGGGGGGGGGGGGCAAGGGTGGGCTGGAGCCCCCCCAAAATTCTCGCCTGCCCCCCTATGCCCACCCAAGTGCCCGGAAGCATATATTGAAAACCTAGTAGGAGCAGAGCTAGCTTGCCCCCCCCCCCCCGGAGGAACTCACTTTTCGTGGTTGCCCCCCCCAGTAAAAACATCCTGGCACTGCCCCTGCCCCTTTCCCCTGCCCCAGTGCAGAGTAGCAGGCTAGAGCAAGCTATGGCTCAGGCCGACCTCTCTGCCTTTCTGTAAATAAACCTATCTCTCTCTCTCTCTCTCTCTACATGGTTAATTGTAACACGTGACCGTTAAGGAAAACCTGACACAGGCAGCGTCGACCAACAAATTCAAAGAATAAATGTCAGGGTCCCAGCAGGAATTAGACCCCAGCATTCTGCGGGACAATAAATTATTCTACCAGAGAACCACGCCTGCCATGGTGTCGGAACTATTTTTCAAATATACCGTAATGTTCGTGACACGTCAATTCTGATTTCAATGCTGGCTATCCACTTTTATAAACATTACATGTGTGCTTCCCAATGCTATTTACCACGTGCTTACAGGAGGTTTTCATAGGCCTAGAATGGGAACAGTTGAGGATAAGAGTTAATGGAGAGTACCTGTTAATGGAGAGTACGGGGGTTAAAGATATAAAAGTTGAAATCAAGAAGAGGAAATGGACATGGACCGGGCATGTAACGCGTTGACAGGAGAGTAGAGACAGAAAGGGGACAGGAGGGGGAGACAGAAGGTTAGGTGGGCAGATGAGATTAAAAAGTTTGCGGGTATAAATTGGCAGCAGCAAGCACAGGACCCATTTAACTGGCGGAACATGGGAGAGGCCTTTGTCCTGCAGTGGACGTAGTCAGGCTGATGATGATGATGATGGACTCCTATCTTATAGCCGTCACGTCGGGCTAACGTTGATTGTAGTTAGGTGACATTCGCTGAAATAGATTTATGTAGCAGTGTCCAGGGCTACCATGTTCGTGAGCACTAGCGCTTCATATCAGCTTATCGCACCTGGTGTTCCTAATACTCACGTTCCTGTTGGCGTCGTTGCGCAAGTGCAAACAACTGGTTATGTAAGCAGCTGCAACTGGTCAAGATACGTCTATGCGTGCAACATTTGTACATACATTTATCGCCATTTCATGGCGTGTCGATCAATAAAAATATTACAACACAGTCACCTCCCTTCTGCGTGCTTCGATTAACGTCGATTCCCATGGTGCGTGGAATCTGTCAAATTTTTGTTTATGGTATATCAACTAGCCGAGAAATCACACTTGCCCTCCTTCTTTTTTTTCCCCTTAACGGCAATCGTTAAAATGACATAAAGGATACCGAAAAGTGCAGCCTTTCCATGGCTTCGTTTGCTAAGGCGGGGGCAAGCGCAAAAACAAAAACAAAAAAAATAGGGAAGATTTATTTCTCTCATTTGTGTTGAACGGTAAGTCGGCCTATACTGCTATCACCGTTATTGCTTTGCCAGTTTGCCGTGAAGAAAGGAACACATGAAGCAGGTGGATTTGTCAGCGTCGACTAAGGCTGCCTCGCCACGTACGTGCCTAGCGCATCATCCTTTATGGCACAATTTAGAATCGCTGGTTCTAAATTTCACAAACTGTGACGCGAGTTTCGCTGCGTGGGTATAGCGGACTGATGTGCTACAGCGAAACGAAATGCGTTCTTATATATGTAGCGATAATGCGCTTTCGACGCGGCCATCTGATCTTGATGCGTTGCACACACAAGCTGGCAAACGTTACCAAGCGAGTCATACGATGACAGAACTGCCACACCATGGTGTCAGGTCAGCATCGAAATCGCCAAATGGTAAGCGTCCTGCTCCAAACAGCGAATATGCAAAAAAAAAAAAAAAAATCACGCTTCGCGATTGACGTGATTGGCTTATCTGATGGCAACACTGTGGCGCAAACATTCAACTGGAGTGTTGGATCAACAAGTTCGTCAGGTATCTAAGTTTCTGGTAGCCGTATCCTAATTTAGCGTTGCGTTTCAGCCTAGTTCTGGCCATTTCGCACGCCCAGATATCGCCTTGCGAGCGCGATGTCTGGCAGTCCGGTCCCTAGATCTGCTATCACTGTGAGCCCACCCAGTCGGTGGGCTGCGGACGCCGTGGCCTTCGTCGTGAAGCATTCGAGAGCTGGCATAGTGCCTCTCTGCACCAACGTTGCCGCTTTACTGGAACAGCGAGATCGGTAATCAACTTTCGCACGCAACAGCACTAAATACGTTTGTTGCATCGACGCCGCACTGTCTTCACCTGTAGTTTAACTGTTCTAGGCTCACTCAAGAAAACGAGGCTTTAGGTCGTGAATTACAGGCCTGCAAGTTAATGTCCGCACAGGCCGCAGATGCTAAGACAGTTGCAACCAACACGCATTCACCACAGCACGACCACAAGTAAGTGTATGTACACTATGGTAGTTCTGTGCAGCCCGCTCGTGTGGTTGTGTGAGGTCTGGCTTGCTCAGGACCAGGGGCCTAGCCATAAATCTTTTTTTCGCAAAAGGGGGGAAGGGAGGTTCAAAGATACTTTATGTATGCTCATGTATATGTTTGTATGTGTGTGAATATATATATGCAAGCAAATTTTTAAAATTTCAGGGGGGGGGGGGGGCATGCTTGATCTATGACCTCTTGTTTGAACCCCCTCAAATTACCCCCTTGGCTATGCCCCTGTTCAGGACTTTTGTTATGTAGAGGAGAATGAAGGACTGGCAGTGTCAGGCTCCTCTGCGATGAGGTGGGGAAGGGGACGTGCTGTAGATGGTTTGTGTACAAACCATGTTGCATAAAGTGAAGACTTTAAACACTTATATATTGATGTAAATTATGCTGTCACATATTTTCAGTAGCCTAATTTCTAGAGAAATATTTTACGTCGATCTCATCACATTTTAGTGTTCTGGCTTTTCATTTCTTTACAGACCACGTGGCACAGAGCACGCTGCATCGGCAAGCACTTTTGAACTAGCAACTGTAAGTGATGCAGAAAATTTTAGCCGTGGTATTGCAGCTTCTCTTGTGAACACGAAGAAGAAAGGGGCTATTTACACACTCAAGGTGATGCACAAATATCGCCCATTTCGTGGTACAAGTGCTCTAAATGTAAGAAGCAGTTGCTAATAACTTTTCTAACCCTTTACTTTTGAAAAGGTTCTGGAGCAGTTGCATCAGTTTGGAAACCCTTGGGTGCCCTTAGACAGCTGCCTTTGTGAAGCCTGCAAATCTTTTGAAGGAACAAAAGTGTCCCCAAAGGCTCTAACCTTCAACCTTCTCGACAAAGGCCACACAGCAGTTATTCGAAGAAAACTGTCGGGAAAGATTTGTTATGTTGGCCACCTTGACACCAGTGCACCACACTGGATCTGGCTTGGTCTTGATCTGCCTTATCCTGGTTAGTATTAGGTAGTTGAGAACGATTAAAGTCCTATGACACAGAATACTGAGTATGTATTTTTAGCACTACATGTGATAATGGTTTAAGCTGACCAACAAGCAAACCTCTGCAATAGCCAAGTTTCATATGAGAAAATATTAACCCAGAATGGCTTAATACAATTAACCACTGAGTTGTATAGTCTTGCAATCATCGTGGTCTAACTGCTAGTTGAGGATTATAAACTTCTAAAGTGTTTTTTATTCACATGCAGAAGTATCGGTGTAATTGATTAACATTGTAGTTATAATAGCCATTCTTAGCTTCTTCTTTATGAGTGAGGCTAAAATATATTTTTTTCTCTCTATTGATGGCAGTGGGATACTGCGATGGAAAACTCGGTGGAAAAGCGTACTTTGAGTGCAGGCCAGATCACGGAGCATTCTACAATGTTTCAAGTGTAACAGCAATAATAACTTAATGGAGCTTACAGCCAGGATGGAAACACCTTTTCGAATCATGAGACACGACGGAAAAGTACGCAATGTGTGGTGAGAGGAAATATCACACTTTTATTGCTGCATTGTTTCACTTTGATGAGAAATGCTTTGTACATCTTTTGTACAGATTGTTTTATTTACACATTTGATACTGTTAGAAATCAAAAGTTTTTAACTCAGTGTGCACATGCTCTTTCTTCTCTGCAGGGAGTGAATATGAAAGTTCAGGGCCCTGAGAATCCTTGTTATGTACTCTTTTCTTGCACATATGTTGTGTGCAGTGTTGTCTTGAATAAATAGCTTTCTTTTTCATCGGTAACCTTGTTTAACTTTCTGCGTGTCTACGTGTGATTTTTTGGTGTTGTTATGTGGGCATTCAGTTGAGGCTGCATTCTTGCTTATTTTGTAGCAAGGCTTGCATTGCCAATTAAAAAAACTGGCTTTGGTCACAGCACAGTGTGCTCTCCACAGCCAATTCAGTATTTTCCTCAGCTGTCGTAGCCTACCAAAGTATGGCACACGAACGGCAAGGATAACACTGCTACTAAAAGTTCTATAAAAGCCCTAATTACTTACTTTATCACAGTTGTCAGGATAGTACTAGCTGGTGTCATGGCTTGGGCATTTGCTGTATTTCATCTGCATTGCTTGTGTAGTGCCATGTTTGCATATTTGGTTAAAGGCAATTTGCAAAGCAGTGGTCTTCACTCCACCACTATTCTTCTTTGATAAACCTGATTTCCGCACAAAGTGGGCAATGTGTCCTTGAACATGAAGGAGGGAGGCAAGAAAGCTCGGTGTGTGTGTGCTTGCTTTGAACATACACATTGCAGCATGGCATAAAAAGCTGCAAGGACGGAAACAGAGAGACTAGTTGTCCTGTACTGCTTTCACGCTAAGCAGGACCAGACATCTTACAACCTTGTACACTTGACGCCATTGTAGTTGTAATGATCACGTGACTGAATTTGATGATGATATTAAACCCTTACAACGCTTCAATGTCTCCGTAGGTGCATTATCTGTCTTGCGCAATAGCTTGCGAAAATCAAACACGCCCGGTGTTTGCCTGTTTGGGGATGGTTTGGGTGAAGGTGGAGGTTTTCGTAGGATCTTCTTGAACTGGTAGGGACCTTGGTTTGGGTCACTTTCTTGTGCTGTAGGCATCTCACAATGGACTGGAATGGTGGGCTCACTGTAAGAACAAGACAAAATAACGGTGTAGCGGTAGCCTGACACCTTACACCATGTCAAGCTACAAGTGCTAGCTGTGCTCACATTTTGTGGTTCTCTTTGAGTGAGCCTTCTTGCCACCAGGATTCCACTTCAACAATCGTTGGCCTGGGTCCACTGCTTAGGCTGCTAGAGTTTCCAGAAGCTGAAAGAAGCAGGCAGGCATGTAATATTTTTGATGTTAATCAGTCTTTAATACAAACAGCTGCAACCTGCAAGTACTACTTCACTGGCATTCATTTGCGATTTGGGAAAAACTGCAACTCACCCGAACTTGCGTCCATCTCTTGCTGTCTTTTCTGGTCTACATTGACTCCGTTAACTCCATTGCGCAACTCCCTTGGTGCCGGTTTCACAGGAACCTCTGTGGCCAGCATTTTTCTGTGTAACGGCAAAAGTTTTACTTTTGAGATAAACGAGACACTTGTTGTTAGAGTTAAGTACCCTGCATCTACATTTTGAAGCAAATGCAAGCACAGGCTGTTGTACCTTGTTAACACATGTTACTGGACCATTTGACTTATAATACTGTATAATGGACCATAATTAACTATGGCTACATTTTGTAAATTGATATAAAATAAGGTGGGTCCAAGATGAGTCCCTTAAATTCAATTATCATGAACACAAATTAAGCACACACTATGCTATTTGAAGGACCTAGAAATAATGCTGATGTGTCCTGTCATGTCAGCTCTCAAAAACAAATTAACGGTGTGGTAGCGGTGCACTCCATCTATTGCACTGGTGCTATGAATGTTCATAAATTTATATGCCAGTGTTGATATCAGCAGAATGCATGGATACTTTTTCAGTTATCCTCTTGCTGATATACAATAATGTTTCTTTTTCCCTCAGGATGGGAAGACATATATGCGCTCGTTCTCATGAGGTGATATTCTCAATGAATTTACTGTATATTTTGAATACATTTTTAGACCTATGATAAATGTGTGCAAGAAAATGGGCATTTTATATGGATGCACAGGAGCAAAATATGAGCCTTTGGTTGCTTTGTTATTTATCACCTTTGTTTAACATTTCATTTTGTATGGGGCACATTTATGATGAGCTATACAGTTCCAATTTGGTCGAGTGTGAAAAACTTAGCACTTGTTTGCTAAGACATTCTTGTCAAGAATATACAGTATGATGCAATAAGACACTTAGAAGTGGGAAGTCCTGGTCTTGATTCATATTGGTTGGAATATAACTACTGTAACGCTATCCTGTTACTCTGTTACACTGCAAGGGGATTATGTTATGCTGTCCTTATTTCATTTTGCATTATACACAGCACATTAGCACAGCATCAGACATCCTTGTTGGTACCGCTTTCTTTCATACTTTGCAAGCAATGCTTTGAAGCTGTGGAAATCACATAAGAACCGCTCTATGCATTTTGCACTGCAGCTTTTTTTTTCACAAATATATGAAACGTGTGACTAAAAAAGCAACTATACTACAAGTACTACAATTGTGTATGTAAGGTTTGTCAAATCATGTATCGTACATGTTCGCGTTTCAAGTTTGCAAGCGTTTGTGACGGTCACAGCTGGCAGAGCCACACCACTCCACTTGTATGGCCTTAAATATACACTAAGCATAGCTGCATCTTTTTTTTTCTTTTGAGCGTAATACACTGTTTTCCTAGCAATGCTAATGAATATGATCATAAGATCGAACGAACGTAAGTTTTTGTCTAAAAATTTTGTTGAATAGCTCACATCAGTGCTGGTTCTAAATGGCTGGTTTTATTACATGATAGCTTTTTTTTTTTACTGTACCTGTCTTCTGCAGGGAGCTTGTGAGTACAGAGGTCAAAGTTGTTGAGATGCAGAGGCTTCTTTGGTTGTGGCCTTTGTTGGTGCTGGTGGTCGTGATTTCTGCAGCGACCATTGATCCTTCGCTCGCTTGGCACAGGAGTTTCGTCCTGCATCATTGAAAGCAAAAGCAGCATGGCCATAGTTTAGTAAGCTGCCTTTTCTTGCTTCTGTAGGAGCTAGACAGATTACCAATATTAATGCAAGCATCTGCGAAAATGGACTTGCGGGTGATAGTACTAAGCACTGTTAGTAGATTGATGAAATATTCTATCACTTTAGGAAAACTTGTGTGAAACTCACTTTGTGTAGGTCCCTGCAGGGTTCATACTATACAAGTACATTGCTTTGAGACAAGCGTCACGTACCGCAATGGTTTCACCATTCCTGGTAGACAGGCCAGGCACTTGGTGGCAGGTCATGATGAGCTGTGTAATGTTCGTGTTTGGATGCGCCTTCTTTAGACATCGATTCCTGCTGCTTGGGCAGTGGTGCACCTGTGAGAGCAGTGATGCATGTTCTTTTTAATAGTGGTAGACAACAGCAATAAATGATCAGTTATTAGACAGTTCTGGTTACAAAGCTGCAGTAACTTGCACACTTTCTTTTCTTATAAGTATTCATTATTACACAGATACCATGGCATAATAGGGAAAATGCTAACTTTGTCTTGTTGTATAGGTGCATTTAAACATGGCATTTACATACATCAAACCACACAGCGAGGTAAAAATGCAGTCGCGTCACCACGTAGCCATAGCATGCTGCAGCAGAGTAGGGCTGAGAAACCGCTGCTGTCTTACCATGGCCTTATGTATATTACTTTGTGAGAAATCATAACTATAACTTACATGACCAACGTATGTGATTATGCGTTTAAATTATTAGCATACTGTTCTTGTTTTTCGAGAATTCTACTTGTAGAAGAGCTGAATTTTGCTGCTTATGGGTGGTACATAGAGAGAGAGAGAATTTATTTACAGAAAGGTAGAGAGGTCGGCCTGAGCTATAGTTTGCTCTGGCCTGCTACTCTACACTGGGGAAGGGTGACTGGGGAGTGAAAGAGTGATGAATGACGATGGTAAGGTAGAGAGATGATATGTTCTTATTAGACTGGGTAACTCTACAGACGTGCATCTAGTTCAGTGGCTTCTAAGAAAGCGATGACGGCTCGTATAACCACATGTGTGCTGCTGGCGTCAGGCCAAGGACTTAACACAACCTCATAGGTTAATGGTCGACTAATATACGGCCAATCGAAGATATCAGTTGCTGACGTTCGCTTCCATATGCTGGACAGTCGCAAAATATATGCTCGAGCGTTTCTGGCAACCGACAGTGACCACAATTGGGACCTGTGTCATTACAGCCAATCAAGTGTGTGTAACGTCTCGTGTAAGCCACACCGAGGCGAATGCGGTGGATAATGCATGAGATGCTTCGCTTTGACTTGTGAGGCATACGGAACTTCATTTCCGGGTCCCATTTGTGCAGCCGCTTGTGCTGGTGTTCTGGTTTCTGCCAGTGCTCTAAGATGGAGTTGCGCATTACGCGTCGAAGTAGGGTGTTAGTATCCTGTCGAGAAAATGCGATGCACACTTCCGGGCACTATTTAAAACTCTCTTAGCTTGTGCGTCCGCCTCTTCATTGCCCATTATGCCACAATGAGCAGGTATCCATTGAAATGTTACATGATGTCCATTTTTTGTAGCAATGCCAAGAAGCTCTGCTATTTCAATCGATAAAGTATGATATGAACCTTGTCTCATGAAACCATCGATGGTTTGAAGAGCAGCTTTGGCATCGCACAGTATCGTCCATTTACGAGCGGGTTCTGTCGACATGAAACGCATTGCCTCCCGAATAGTAACAAGTTCTGCGGCTGTTGATGTGGTCTTGTGATCTATCTTGAAACGTCGAGCTATCTTCATCTGCGAGATGACAAAGGCTGTACATAATGGTACACAATCATTGTTTTATTTTAGCTGCCAAGCTGGAACACAAAAGAAGAGAACAGATAGCATTACTGTGTTCACACTGTATTTGAGGTGGTAGTTGTATGCAGTAGTAGTTTATATATGCAGAAATGCAATACATTCACACTTTGTATGCACTTTTATGTTACGGTTAAAATATTACTAATTATGCAACAGTTGTGTAATAATTGTTACCGTTTAACGTCCCAAAACCACCACATCATTATGAGAGATGCCGTAGTGGAAGGCTCTGGAAATTTTACCATCTGGGGTTCCATAATGTGACCTAAATCTAGGCACACGAGCCTCAAGCATTTTTGCTACCATCGAAAATGCGACTGCTGTGGTCGGCATTAGACCTCGCGACCTGCGGGTCAGCAGTCAAGTGCCTTAGCCACGAGACCACCGTGGCGAGTTGCAACTGTTGCATGGCTGATGGTTGAGTGGCTGTGATACACAGGGCGGCCATGTATTGATGGAGACATAATGCAAATATGTTTGTATACTTTAAACGTATATACCTGACCCAGTCTAATCAATATTAGTCCAGTGTTGCCCACTTCAGCATGCCTCATGGCATTTTCTCAAATCATGGTTTTGTCTTGTAGAACCTCAAAATTTATTTTTTCACGTTGCATAGCCCACCGCATGGTTTTGAACCCTTTTGAATTCATTTTTCACAATGCATGCTACTGAACAGTTGCAGTGCCTTATATCACACCGACTTGCCAGATATTTGAAGTGCGTGGGATCAGTTAAAATTTGTAGATTTGGCAGCTATTGATTTCTATGAACTGAACATCATCACACAAGTACCTTCTGGCAAAAGTCTAGTATCTTGAGGCACTTCCATGTGGAACCATTTGGGTCGACGCACTTGTGATGTGCTGCTTTTCTTCTATTTGCTGCCTCCTTATTCTTCTGGATCTTCATTTGACCTGCAGTTGTGAGTGCAATGCCAATGGAAAGACTGTAGATGGCACATTCACATTACTTTTACAACAATGCTATCAGTAATTGCACTGATAATGTCATCAAGCAGAATGCACTACCACAGTGTCATTGCAGTGTCACATTAAAATCTTATGCGTTATGGCAAAACTTACATCGCTGGGCGACCAGGGCAATGGCAAGTCTCCTCTTCTGCACATAGCGCTTTGCGAGCCACCTCCGGACAGCTGACTGTGCAATCACTATTTTCCGTATTTGCTGCTCATAAAGTCGAGAAAGGTATTCCACATGGTAGTACTTCAGGAATACCTGCAAGAAGTACACGGTCATGGAATTACCTAATTTAATGTATGTTCACAACAGTGAAGCATTGTTATCATATGCTTGCATACTCGTAATAAAAAACTCGATGTAGCCGTGTGCAGAGGATTTTTCACAAAAGTGTCTAATAACTTTTGAGGATACTTCCTTGCGATGTCAAGGCATCCAGCAAGTGCAGTGTTTGATCTAAGCTATAGACATTGTTTTCTGCATGAATGATAAATAGTTTATAAAAGTGATATCGCCGGAGGGTTATTGTTTGACATTACTGCCCTCTCCTAAGAAGTACTTTGGCTTGGGCTAGCTGGTTCATATACTTGATTTTGAACGGGCAGCACAATTACACAGAGAACAGTCCCTATTGTGTTTCTTTTTTCTGCGTATTTGTGCTGCCCTTTCAAAATGAGTGCCCTATCCTGACCTTTATTACGATTGTGTGTGGGTCATACTAGGCAAGAATTGACCATCACCATAGTTTTCTGCATAATCTGCAGGTGTGATATAGTGGAAAGCACGTGAAGGTGAGTTGAGTTCACATCTGTAGAGGAAGTGGTTGGGGGGGGGGGGGGGAATGATAATGGCAGTAGGAGTCTGGAGACAGCTCTGCTCAAGGCTTAACGAAGGAGTGGTCACAAAAGGACACAGCACTTGTCCACTCCCCAACAAGCAGTCTAACAAGTTGACTAACCCTTTGATACAGTGCAGAAGGCATGACAGGCAAAGTCAACATAGTTTTTTTTGTTTCTACCCAGGAGTTGACGGTGCAACACTAATGGCTTGTGGCGAAAGGAAAGCTTACGGCATAAGTTAGATCATGTGAGCCTGCTGTGACACTTGCTGTAGCCGGTGGTAAAGCATCAGCGTCAATGAAGTGGGGAAGGGGGTATAGGGGTATAGAAGGGTCTAAGCCCTCTACTCGAAATCATTTATATATTGCGTGTATATATATATATATGTGTATGCACAGACACAAGGGGATCGGTAGAGTTAATCAGCACCCTCCAAAAAATGTTTCCGGCTACGCTTTTGATGCTCAACCATTGGGAGATCAATCAAGGTGCATTCCCGTTGTGTGTGCTCAAGCAGTTGGCGCCAGGAGACAGAAGGTAAGCGTGCACTGGAATACAGGTATGGTGCGGCGCGCTACCTGTGTCTATAATCGTGTGCACAGAGGGGCAGTGTGGGGGGACCTGAAGGGGGTGCCAAGTGTGCCTTATGCCTTTACTAAGTCGTACCTGTCCCGTCCTTTTTTAAAGAGCAATGTTATGAACATGCAGGTTTTGACAATAATGGTAGGCCGAGGACCACTGGTGTTGCATTTCAAAAGCCGCTTAAAACCTATTCTTACTCACAGAAAGCTGGAAACTAAAGACGCAGGTCGTTGCGAGAAGCACTTTAAGCTTTGTTTTCATTTTATTGCGATAGCAATTATATGGACAAACTGGGCTTGTTTTTGCCGTCGCCGTCATTCCCGTATATGTATATGTAAATATATACGGGGAAGAATGCGCTAGCCTCCTCTTTCTGCGGCATTTCCGATGGAGGCGGAAATGTTGTAGGCCCGTGTACTCAGATTTGGGTGCACGTTAAAGAACCCCAGGTGGTCAAAATTTCCGGAGCCCTCCACTACGGCGTCTCTCATAATCAAAATACTGGTTTTGGGACGTTAAACCTCACAAATCAATCAATCAATCAATCCTCTTTCTGCGGAGTATTTTCGGCCGGGGTCGTCTGCGCGCGCGCTTACCTCGTGAGCGGACAAGGGGAGGGGGGGGGGGCGCTTACGGTTGCCGTGCTATCGCGGCAATGATCAGCGTGCGCCTTGTGCCCCTACAGCAGGCGGGAGCTTCTAAGGGCTGCGATCTCAGGACACACACACACACACACACAAATATATATATATATATATATATATATATATATATATATATATATATATATATATATATATATATATATATATATATATATATATATATATATCTATATATATATATATATACTACGGTACCAAAAATGTACCTGGAGCGGCCGTGTTCTCTTAAGGCGCGTTTACACTGTATAGAGACACGACACCGATTTTGATTTTGATCTGCCGACCGGCTTAGGGAGTGTCTTTTGTTTTGTCGTCGTTCTATGTACACTGCAAAGACACAAACAGTCCGCCGATGGTCTCTCGAAGCCTCCGCCAGCGCCTTGTCGTGCTCACAGTCTTTCGTTGGCCAATTCTATAGTCACATGAGGCACGGCACACGTAGCGACACCTACTAAACTTGCACACCTGCGCCTCATTTTCAGCCATGCTCCCTGCTCTGTCATTTTCCCTCTCCGGCTACGCGGCGCAGCCCCGCCATAATCCAGGGCGTCGAGGGACGAGGGTGGGGATGATTGATTGATATGTGGGGTTTAACGTCCCAAAACCACTATATGATTATGAGAGACGCCGTAGTGGAGGGCTCCGGAAATTTAGACCACCTGGGGTTCTTTAACGTGCACCCAAATCTGAGCACACGGGCCTACAACATTTCCGCCTCCATCGGAAATGCAGCCGCCGCAGCCGGGATTCGAACCCGCGCCCTGCGGGTCAGCAGCCGAGTACCTTAGCCACTAGACCACCGCGGCGGGGCGGGTGGGGATGCACAAAAGCGAAGAAAAGACTTCCGTGGGGAGCGCAAGGTGCCTATTCAAACACCGTGAAAACCTAGGAGGGGGCATTGTTACCTCCCCCAAGATTTCCCCTTTCGTGGTCGTTTGAAGCAAAACATGGGCAAATTTTCACGCAGCGGCAGATCTCCCGACGACAGGTCGGCCTATGCGTTTTGCTGGCGCTTTCGGTCTGTCATTATTTTACACTGGGGCGACATGCTGTCTTTTGAGGCGTAGTCGTCGTCGTCGACCTAGTGTGACCATTGTTACGAAGGCGCGAGGCCAACACGGTCCCGAAGGCGCCACTGCTCCGAACTCCGCCGCCAAGGTCACCAGCCGTTTGGTAGCGTAGGTTTCTCAGCTCGCGACTGCTTCTGCGCAGAGCTGATAGAAGAGCGCACGAGACGACGGTGAGTTAAGGCAAGGTTTATGTACAGCACAGAAATGAGGCGTTACATATTCGGCACTAGGGCCGACAGCTTAGGGACTCGAAGAGCCGAGATGTCTTCTCTCACGCATACGTCGGCTTCTCTCTGACGCATAGAACAAATGCTGGCGACGCGCCGCTTAGCTTTTTTTATAAGCACCGGGAGGACCTTTTTCGTTACCAGGTCCAACCAGAAGCGCCGCTGGCCGTGATGTCAGAATCCTCCAACGGGGACCCGCCGCTGCGCGTGGTTGCACCAAAGGACAAGGGATGTTGCCACGCATTGCGTAAGCCTAGCCAGACTGGAAGGCGCCGATTACTTCATCGGGCTCTAGGGCTGATGGGGCTCGCTGTGCGTTGCGTAAGACAGACCGCCGCCGCCGCGTGATAACGTCGTTGAGTTGATCGCGTCAGGCGGGCTCGATCGCTGGCCTTGACACAGAATGCCTTTGCAGAGGCATTGACGTTCGGTGTGGACTCCGAGGCGTAACACCATGGAGTCTGGCGACTTCGTCGGCGGGCGCTATGTCGGCCGATGGTCTGCGTCTGTCTCGTGTCTTCGTCGGGGTAGTGTCAATGTCCTGTCGCTCTAGTGCAAACGCGCCTTTGCACCTGCGTTTTGTAGAGTTATGAGAGATCGGATGCTAGCCTTGCTTTGTAACACATTCGAATACGTTGCTTTCGCATTTATTGCTTCGCCCTTTTGGCGAAACTGACTTTTTACGACTCGCAGGTCGCGGAATCGAATCGCGGCTGCGGCGGCTGCATTTCTGAAGGAGGCGGAAATGCTGTATGTGTATGTGCTCAGATTTGGGTGCACCTTAAAGAACCCCAGGTGGTCGAAATTTCCGGAGCCCGCCACTACGGCGTCTCATAATCATATCGTGGTTTTGGGACGTTAAACCCCACATATCAATCGATGTGACTTTTTTGCATCCAGTGCAAAGCTTAAATCTTTAGTACTCGGCCAACGTAAAAAGGGGGTGGGGGTGCTGCAATGAGATCGCCCCCTACCCCAATTTGAAAATCCTGCGCTAGGCTATGGCCGCGTCTGCCATGTATCCTCTACGGCGGCCGTTTCGGGAGGTCGAGTTGGTTCATGGCCACAATAACGCGCGTGTTCGGGCAATGCCTGCTGTTGTAAGAGGGCCAAAATAGAGGATGAGAGGCAGATAGGAACGTCTGGACCTCCCGCAGGTGCGAGAAAGCGAGACGGTCCGCAACGTCACTCTGCGCACTACATGCTTACGATATACACTCACTGCGATTTCTGAAGGCTGCCCAAAGAAGTCCGACTTGTAGGCGCTCACGAAAAGTATCTTAAAAAACAAATTTAAATTCAATATAATAAATTAGGGGTACTACAGCACTACAGGTGGGGGATGTCATCACGCGTCAAAGCATGTGTCGCAGCCTCCTACATCTTATCCGGTGTAGACCGGCCGCGGTGGTTTCGCTTGCTCTTCCCCGCGTGCCTTATCTTGCAGGTAATCAGCGATGGGTGCAAAGGCTGGGCGTGTCGAGATGGCTGGTGGCATTGCGTGGGGTATTTCCGCGAGCCTAGTGTTTGAGGTCGTGCTATCTTAAGGTTGCGGATACGCGTTGCAACGAAAAGCATCGCGATATGTTTGCTCACCTATCTGATGTTTACAGCGCACGAGTGGTGCGATATTAGAATATGGGGATTCCTGTGCATGTGCACTGTCGTTCTTTATGAAAGGGAACACGTGAGCGCGTGGCCTGCGCTCGGCGGCGGCTGCCTACAGCACCGCCAACCGACAAGTGAAGGAAGCACGTTCGCTTTGCGCGTCATCTATGACCATATTAGCAAAATAACGAGTTATGGCCGGTCGACAAGCGATGCTAGATTGCGTTCCCTGATCGGTCGTGTGGCGAGCAATATCGGGCGATTACTGCAGCTTGTGCCGTGATCGCGAACTACGTTTGATATATTGGCAGTGGACTACGCACTGTAGGCGTGAGCAGAGAGAGAGAGAGAGAGAGTGAAATCTAGCGGCGCTTGTCTACCGGCCATAACTAGTTATTTTTTTCGGCAACAGATGACGCTGAAAGCGAACGTGTTTCCTTTTGCTGTCGGTTGATGGAGCTGTAGGCAGCCGCCGCAGAGCACATGTCACGCGTTCGCGTGTTCTCTTTCAGAAAGGACGACAGTGGACAGGGAAACAAATACATGGATAGCGTTGAAAATTCAAGTCTTGTTTCTCTCGCTTCGCGCCAAGTGGAATGCTTACCTTCGACTTTCCGATAGCGTAGTCGTCCATCTTGAGCCGCACGAGAAGTTGATGACACGTGTCGCGGTTGGGAACGACCCTCTCGTCGAAGGAGAACGCCAAGAAGCCGTACCTGAAATCGGTCATTGGAAGCACAAAGTTCGCAACGATTCGAGAATGCTCTTTGAAGCATTGGTGGAAAAGTTTACTCCGTCTGGACAAATTTTGCCATAAAACGACGCGAGTTCCTATGTAGTTCCCCAAAGGAGTGACTACGGCTATGTGACTCTGAAATGAAGCGATATGTTGCTTACGAAGCGACCACTGTTCATGCAGTTATTATTGTGACGTGACACAGTGACCAGTTCTACATAATTTTTTTATGGTTCATTGAAAATTAACTGTTCCGCGGTGATGGTTCAGAGTGAAACCTTTATTCTATGGTGAAACTGAAGCGTGCTAAATTGCATACTGCACAGTCTATATTTATACACCGTGCAGTATGTAACAGCACTGCATGTTGCACGTATTATCGCTAGGTACAATTTGGCGCTATAGGCACCACAATGTTATGGTCAAAACCTTCTGCAACATTTGTTTTAATAATTATAATCACATTGCGGCCATGATGCGAGAAGTGAAGTATGTACATACGTCCTAAAACTCTTGTGAGTGCAACTGACTGTGTTGGAAGGTACCGTCACTCACGTACAAATGGAGCTTACGCTGCAGATGCGCAGATCAGATTTCGACGACAAATGATTGTGCTCGTCGCTATCACATTACTTCTCGTCTAATTTTCGTTGGGCACAAGTATGCCCAATTAATGGTGTTGCTTTTTAACTTAAGCTCAATTGTTAACGTATTCTTCGCATCCTTGACGTCTGCGGGAAACTTGCATACAATCCACGTGACGCCTCTACACAGCACACCAGTGTAGACTGTCTGCGAGGCAATTGCTCCATTAAATATTGTGGCGGACATGCGTAGAGAATGCCAAGGCTTACAGGATCTGTCAGAGGCGCCAGTGCGCTTTTTAAAGGTGTTTCGAACATTTTTTCCAAGCAATAATCTAATGACACCAGTGACTACGCAGCTCCCTCCTGGCCGACCAACTTTAAGCCGTCCAGCAGGCCCGCGGAGCGGCCGATAGGCTTGGCCTAACGGTCCCGACGTGGGAGTCGCCCGCTGCGCGCTGACGCGCGCCTTGCAGGACCTCAATAAAGTTTCGCAACCAACCAACCAGTGACGAAATTGATTGTCTCACGAATTCATTGCCGCGAAATTTCCTCGAATACATCAAAAACGATCGGAGTTAAAGGTTTTTTTTTAGCACTTTCTCATTTCTCTCTCCGTGAATAGCGCGCTGCAATATACACAGGGAGAGATGACACGAGGGAATTGATTGATATTTGGGGTTTAACGTCCCAAAACCACTTCATGATTATGAGAGACGCCGTAGTGGAGGGCTCCGGAAATTTCGACCACCTGGGGTTCTTTAACGTGCACCCAAATCTGAGCACACGGGCCTACAACAGACACGAGGGAAATGAGCTACATCAGTTCCTCCGTTCAGATTCCTGTGTGCGCTAGTGTTGCTACTGGGTACTTTTTACGTGGCGCCGGCACATGGTGGGATGCTCATCCGATCCTAATTTATGGTGGCTATCAGCCAATAGCAACGATCAGCTGTTTTACGAGATGTGGCTGGCGCCCCGCTAACTGAAGTGTGTGAAGACGGTGTCTCTCTATGAAGAGAGGGCCCTTAAGAAAGCTTTTTGTGCGAGCAGAGGTTAGAGAGGGGGGGGGGGTACTTTGCACCGAGTTCTGATCGTGAGTGTCTCAGTGGGGAGAGATAGGAAGAGAGGTCGGGTGGGGGGGGACTGTCAAAAAACACTTCGCTTGCCTCGCCCTCTTTTTCTCTCCCCCCCCCCGCCCCCAAAATGGAGCGATGGGGCTGTATGGTTTGCGCTTACCTCTTGAGCAGCTCGGAGAACGAGTACCGGTGGGAGAAGCCCTGCTGGCGGATGTAGATGGTCTCGAGGACGCCCGTGTATCGGAGCTGGCACAGCACCTTGTCGCGCGAGAAGCCGCCGGCGAGCCGGTAGTCGTTGGGCTTGAGGCAGCGCACGAAGTGCGGCAACCCCGCGCTCATCTTCTGCAGCAGGTCCATGAGCGAGAAGCGGAACGAGGTGCTCGTCGTCTGCAGCGCCTTCGCCTGGCTCACTAGGCTCTGCGTGGACAGCTGTGCCGGCAGGGAGAAGCGCCTCTTAGTTCAGGGCCATCGCGACAGATAGACATGCTACGCTATACTTCCCGGAGACGTTTGCACCATACGCAGTTTACTGTGACGCAGTCAGCCCTTGTCTCTCGCGCTCCTTTCGAGGAGCATTTCCGGCAGCTCTTCACTTTTTATGGTTTCACGAGAGTGCTTAATGAAAAAAAAAACGTCGCAGGGATAGCTGGTACATGATTAATACGATATATAGTTGCGGCACAGTAAAATGCGACAGAAGAAGTATCCTTGATGACTTCGTCTGTCGCCTTTCTTGTTTAGCTGTGCCACTATTCTTGTATTAACTATAGACGGTTTTGCTGCTTGGAAACAAACTAGCGCGCGCCAGACTGTCTGCCCAAGAAGACTTCCGCAGCGTCATTCCCGGTAATACTTTTTTCGGTGGCCCCGGCGGTGTTTGCCTGGTATGTTTGCGCTTGTTGCTGTATTTTTTCTGGCGCATTTGTCCGGGTGTGTTTGCAGCGATGTCTAGCGACCAGTGTTGCGGAATGGGCACCTCCATTTCATTCCGATGCCATTCCGGAGAATTGCAACTTGTCGTAATTCAATTCATTTCAATTCCCCGGAATGGAAAAAAGTAGGCCATTGGCAGGCCAATTCCATTCCTACAATTCCTCAATATACGAAAGTCATATCGTGATAGCTTTATCGAGCTAAGATTGATTGTAACAACATAAAGCTGACATCAACAGACGAAAAAGAACGGCAAAACTACGCTTAACACGTTACCACGGTAAAGGGATAGTGGCTTGGTGACTTATCATGTGCAGCACAACCACACTGCCATAGTTACCATATAGGGGCAGTTCTCTCGCTACCTATGGTATTTGCCTGGTGAGCACAGTCTTGAAAAAAAAAAGTTGGCAAACAAATGTACTCATCGTGTAATGACGTCTAGTGCAACGGAGTCACGCGAGATATATATATATATATATATATATATATATATATATATATATATATATATATATATATATATATATATATATATATATATATATATATATATATATATATATATATATATATATATATTGTGGGCATTTAGTATACGCATCCTCTTCACCGGTACATTATCATCATTATCATGTGTGGCTCATGCATCCCCATCGTTGTCGCGTAGCATCATCATCTTGGTCCGATCATCTCAGCTGTCGGCTGCCGGTTCTTCGGGCCTAATAAAGACTCCATACGTGGTGGAGCGTGCTGTTGGATCCCCCGCCATCCTCTCGACCACTCTACCCCCTGGAGCTACGTTCAGGTCGCCGCTTGGGCCAGGTGTCCGGAAATATGTCGCACCAAGAAGAGGTCGGTGCTGCAGCCGTTCCCACTCCGCCACCGCGTGCCGCGCCTTTTCACGTCATTAACAGCCTCCAGCGTGAGCCCCATCCCTTCGCTGGTATGCGCGGGGAAGATGTGGAGGAATGGCTGGACGATTTCGAACGGGTCGGCGCTGCTAACCGGTGGGATAACACCTACAAACTCGCTTACGTGTCATTCTACCTCACGGGTGTCGCGAAGACGTGGTTCCTTAACCACTTCATGGACATCCCCGACTGGTCAGCCTTCAAAGATCAGCTTCGCCATGTCTTTGGCACACCGGCTGTCCGTTCAGCTCTCGCAAGGAAAGCTCTTGCGACTCGGAAACAGCACATCGGGGAGTCGTATACATCCTACATCGAGGATGTCCTTTCACTTTGCCGCCGGGTTGACACCCCAATAACAGAGTCAGACAAGGTACGCCAGCTTCTTAAGGGCATTGGAACCGTCGCATTCAATGCCCTTGCAATCCAGAATCCGGCTACCGTTGCTGACGTTGCGACAACCTGTCAGCGCCTCGAAGAACTTGAGTCGATGCGCCTACAACCGGACAGTGACGCGGCCCGTATTACGACTGATCCAAACCTACGAGAAACGATAAGGGTGATAATACGCGAAGAATTAGAATCAATGGGATTCACACTACCATCAGTATCTACCATTCAGCCTTCTTCAACGTCATTGCGGGATGTCATCAGGGAAGAGCTCACGTCCATGACCCACATGGCCAACCTGCAGCCCATTGTCTCTCGTACTCTACCATCGTTCCCGCACACCGCTGCCGCACCACCAGGCACCGTCAGCTCGACGTCCCCGCCACGGACGTACGCGTCGGTTGCTGCCGCACCTCCCACAAGCTTTCCCACGAGCTTTTCATCACCACCGCGTGAGCCGTCACCTGTCCCTCTGACTTCTCTCTCTCCTGGTGCAGTTAGCGCAAGCTACTACCCTCCTCATCGATCGACTCGGCCTACGTGCTATTATTGCGGCTATCGTGGTCACATTGCACGCTTTTGCCGCAAGCGCCAGCAAGACGAGCGCCGAGGGTATGACATACGCGAACGGGACTATACCGCAGGAGCCTTGTACCAGGGTCGCCGTTATTCGTCACCGCCGCGTCGGTCTCCATCTCCGCCAGCATCGGGTGAACTGCGCAGTAGTCACCGATCAACCCGACGCCGTTCACCGTCGCCTTACCGTCGCTCTTCTTCTCCTCTTCAGCCCGCTTCCCTTACTTCTGATCGGCGTCCGGAAAACTAAGCGATGCAGTTTTTGGAGGACAAACTGCATTCCAACACAAGACTCCAATTCCTCCAGCGCGCCCCTACAATATGATTGCGGTCACAGTTGAGGGAGTGGACGTTGATGCTTTGGTGGACACTGGGGCTGCGTTTTCTGTTATTCTTGCTGATTTGTGTGCCCGTCTTCGAAAAGTCACGACGCCTTATGATGGACCGACACTGGTTACAGCCCAGGGAACAATGATTCGCCCTTCCGCTCTCTGTACTGCCCGTGTACTAATCGACGAAATTCTTCATCATATAGAATTTGCTGTGCTATCCCCGTGCTCCCATGAACTCATTTTAGGCTGGGACTTTCTTTCCTCTGCTTCTGCGGCTATTTGCTGTGCACAACGTGTCGTCCATCTTACTGACACGGACCACTTGCTCAACGACGAAACCTACAGGCCACTTCGACTCATCGCTGCAGTAGACATCGAGTTATCACCAAACGAACATCAATTAGTGACAGTTTTGTCCAACGACGTCGACTCTGGTGACATTTTGGTCACTCCGTCACCGTATTGCCTTAATAAAGGCATAGCTCTGGCATCAGGTGTGGCTCGCTTCAACGATGGATCAGCTGTCCTCGCTGCTACGAACACCACACCAGATAAAATTTTACTGCCGCGGGGCACTATTGTCGCCTGCGTTGCCGATCTGGAGCCTGTATGCGTCGTGCCTCTTACCCCTGCCTCCTCTAAAGGCCATCCTGGAGAACATGCTGCTTCCTCGGCCTTTACAGCAGCCATCAACAAGGACTTGACAGACTTGCAGAAGCAGCAGCTGCTTGATTTGTTGCAAAAGCATGCAAACTCTTTTGACGTTCATTCATCCAGCCTGGGTCAGACAACTGCTACAGCACATCGTATTCAGACCGACGGAACATCCATTGTGCATCGTCGTCCGTACCGCGTCTCCCTAGCCGAACGAAAAATCATTGAGGAAAACGTAGACGATATGCTGCAACGGGAGATAATCCGACCCTCAACCAGTCCTTGGTCGTCTCCAGTGGTTTTGGTGCGTAAAAAAGACGGTTCCGTACGATTTTGCGTCGATTACCGAGCACTCAATAAGATCACTAGAAAGGACGTATACCCCATGCCACGCATCGACGACGCCCTAGATTCCTTACAGGGTGCTGAATACTTTTCGAGCCTCGACTTGCGTTCGGGCTATTGGCAAATCCCCATGCACGAAGATGATAAAGAAAAAAACTGCGTTTGCAACGCCGGACGGCCTATACGAATTCAATGTTATGCCGTTCGGTCTATGCAATGCGCCCGCAACTTTTGAGCGCATGATTGACACCGTGCTGCGTGGCCTGAAATGGAAGACTTGCCTATGTTACCTCGATGACATTGTTGTCTTTTCATCGACGTTTTCTCAACATCTGCAACGCTTGGACGAGGTCCTGACTTGTCTTGCGGGCGCTGGTCTTCAAATTAACACCAAAAAGTGCCATTTCGCCAGCAGATCTATCAAGGTACTCGGTCATATTGTGAGCAAGGACGGAATTCGCCCAGACCCTGATAAAACTGCTGCAGTGCTTCGCTTCCCTCGCCCTGACAAACCAAAAGATTTGCGAAGTTTCCTTGGTCTCGCCTCTTACTTTCGGCGATTCATACAAAACTTTGCCTTCATAGCCGCACCACTTCATAAGCTACTTGCTTCCGGTATGCCCTTTCAGTGGTCTCAGGAATGTGAATCAGCTTTCGACAGGTTGAAGAGTGCCCTCACGACCGACCCTGTACTTGCTCATTTTCACGATGATGCACCGACCTTCCTGCACACAGACGCTAGCGGCCGCGGTTTAGGAGCCGTGCTCCTGCAACGCGACAACTCTTCGCGAGAGCGAGTCGTTGCATACGCCAGCCGCGTCCTCTCCGCAGCCGAGAGGAACTACACGATCACCGAGCAGGAGTGCCTCGCCATCGTTTGGTCAGTACAGAAATTTCGTCCATACCTGCATGGCCGCCATTTCACCATTGTGACCGACCACCATGCTTTATGTTGGCTTTCGACACTCAAGAACTTGTCGGGACGCCTCGGACGCTGGATTCTACGCCTTCAAGAATATGATTTTGAGATCGTGTACAAGTGTGGCAGGAAGCATAATGACGCCGATGCTCTTTCTCGCTGCCCACTACCAGCGACTCCACTCGGGGTTTCAGTCGTCAATTTGCACAACACGCCCTCGGAGTCCACGTCTACGGCGGTTTCCTCTCTCGCCTCTATGGACCAGCTGCCTTCGGACGACCCGCACGATTTTCCTTCTCGACAGTTGGCTGACCCATACTGTCGACGTATTATAGACTACCTCACTGGCAGTTCCCGTCCACCTAATGCAAGGCTCCGTCGCCAGCTCTCGCAATTTAAGCTGGACAACTCGGTGCTGTACCGCAAAATTTACCATCCTGACGGTCAGCGCTGGGTTCCCGTTCTACCCCGATCGCTTCGGTCCGAAGTCCTCAGGGCACTTCATGACCATCCGACTGCTGGTCACCTTGGTTACCATAAAACCTACGATCGCCTTCGAAGTCGGTTTTATTGGCCAGGCATTACCACTAGCGTAGCTCGGTACGTCGGGTCCTGCACTACCTGCCAATGTAGAAAACTACCAACATCTGCTCCCGCCGGTAAACTACAGCCTCTTCCGTGCCCAGCCACACCATTCGAAGTTGTAGGCGTCGATCTTTATGGCCCCCTCCCAGTCAGTGCTGCTGGAAACCGGTGGATAGTAACAGCCATTGACCATTT
This sequence comes from Rhipicephalus microplus, assembly GCF_043290135.1. NCBI lineage: Eukaryota > Metazoa > Arthropoda > Arachnida > Ixodida > Ixodidae > Rhipicephalus > Rhipicephalus microplus. The sequence continues at coordinate 232,933,089 of NC_134700.1, forward strand.
GACGCGCTACGCCGAGACGGCATCCGTTACTACAGGCTCAGCTTCTGAGATCGCCGATATCATCCTCCGAGCCATTATACTGCGTCATGGTGCTCCACGTGTGTTGCTCAGTGACCGTGGAAGGGCCTTCCTTTCACAACTAGTGAACGAACTTCTTCAGGCCTCCGGCACAACTCACAAGACTGCCTCTAGTTATCATCCCCAGACTAACGGCCTCACTGAGCGATTCCACCGCACTCTTGCTGACATGATCGCCGCCTATATTCAACCAGACCACAAAAACTGGGACGTTGTTCTCCCATTCGTCACTTTCGCCTACAATACGGCCATTCAGCGAACAACCGGCTACTCGCCATTTTACCTAGTTTATGGACGCTCCCCTACTACTTTCCTGGACGTCTCCTTCTTTACCTGCCAAGTGAATTCATCTCCATCCTCTTCAGAGGAATACGTTTCACGACTCGCACAGTGCCGCCAACGAGCTCGTATAAACACTGAAGCCCGCCAGGAAGACAGAAAGCTAGTTTATGATGAATCGCATCGTGATGTATTCTTCCAACCTGGAGACGAAGTGCTCCTTTTGACGCCTGTTCGCACACCTGGTTTGTGCGACAAATTTCAGCCTCGGTTTATTGGACCGTACACAGTTCTTGAAGAGACTTCACCAGTGAATTATCGCGTGACGCCACTTGTAGCCCCAGCAAATCGCCGTTATCGAACTACAGAGGTCGTCCATGTCTCCCGTATGAAGCCCTTCATGCGACGTTCTTTGTCCCCTTGACTTGCCGCGGCCAGGCTGGCCGCTTTCACGTGGGGGGAATTGATGTGGGCATTTAGTATACGCATCCTCTTCACCGGTACATTATCATCATTATCATGTGTGGCTCATGCATCCCCATCGTTGTCGCGTAGCATCATCATCTTGGTCCGATCATCTCAGCTGTCGGCTGCCGGTTCTTCGGGCCTAATAAAGGTCTTCCAAACCAAGACTCCATAATATATATATATATATATATATATATATATATATATATATATATATATATATATATATATATATATATATGTGTGTGTGTGTGTGGTGTGTGTGTGTGTGTGTGTGTGTGTGTGTGTGTGTGTGTGCATGGTTTACTAAAGGCCTGACCACACGTTATCCGTCACAGCGCGTCGGCGCGGGGCTTTCTGACGTGGCGCCGCATCCTAGTCCTATAGAGAGGGAAAGAGAGGGCGCCTGGTCACGCGTTTAGTTACGCGAAGCTGCGCACTCGAGGGTGAGGCGCCGCGTCGAAATTCCACGCGCTGACGCGCTGCAACGAACGTGTGTGGTCAGTCATTAACGAGTACACTGCGCAAGTACTGTCCACGCTGACACATAAAGATAAATTAGCCAGTGTGCGGCGATCTCTATTGACGGTGGCAAGACAGGCGACGAGTCATTTCCTCGCAGCAATGCGAACCCACTCACAGCCGTCGTTCTCATGAAGAGCAAAAGCAACGCAACTAAAAAAAAACTCCCAAGAATTTCCCCGAGGGTGAACATGGTTAAGCGCGAATACACGAGGTGATGCTATGAGGGGGAGTAAATCCGTTGGCATTCGCCAGTGAGTTAAGGTAAACTCCCCTGTGAGATCACATTTCGATTCCCAGGAACCATTAGACCCTCTCGGGAAATCTTGGTGAGTTTATGCGTATATGTGAGAGTAAATTCGCACTATAATGATGTTTATGTCCGCGGCCCGCTTGCGCTCGGCATCACGGGCCCTTCGCCGCGCTGCCTTGTCTTCAACCGGCGTGACATCTTCAACGACGCGTGCAATGCTCGCATTCGATTGCGTTGTACTCGTTGTTGGAGGTATCGCAGTCGAGATTGATGGCTGCGACGGATCCATACCTATGACGACTTGCCGATCTCGAGCAAGTCGTGGCGGCGCGCGCAGCCACGGAGCGGAGGGCGGAGCGCGCGCAATCACGTGGTGTGTGACGTCGCTGCGCCGTTGCTACAGACGCTCTTCTCCGCTCCTCGCGCCGTTGCTAGGGGAAAGGAGGAGGCGCACCGCGGCAACACCGAGAGGGTGTTGACCACGGACGGTATATTCGGGGTAACTTATAAAGTGCATTCGCACTTAAAACGGGCACCGCGACGCACGCTGTGCCGAGACGTTGGTTTGAACAGTACACGTCAGTGATGAGGCTCCAGCTACAAAAGAAAAAAACCACCTTTACGGTGGACTTTTTGCGTCAGTCCGCTTTCAGGCTTTCCTATCTATTTCAGGTGCCAGTGCACTTATCTGCTACGGGTGGCAGACGACGGCGTCCGACGTGTCCCTCGTGAATTCGACTACTGTCTGAGCATCGCCTCTGCGCCATTAGAGTATGCGTTGAGCTCTACTTGCCTTTGGTGAAGTTCGCTGAACAAGTCTATGCGGTCTTTGTAATCTATGCGGTCTTTGTAAGAATCCAGTTTTCTCGCCCGATCATGGAGGCGGAAATGTTGTGGGCCCCCGTGTGCTCAGATTTGGGTGGATGTTAAAGAACCCCAGGTGGTCGAAATCTCCGGAGCCCTCCACTACGGCGTCTCTCATAATCACATGGTGGTTTTGGGACGTTAAACCCCACATATCAATCAATCAATCAATCAATCAATCAATCAATCAATCAATCAATCAATCAATCAATCAGTTTTCTCGCCCGATCGCGGTGCGATCCAGACGCTCTACCATAATCTCTCACAAAACAACGTTTTGACTTGAGATAGCAAATTAGCTACGGGTCGCAGATTGCATCCCGGAACTACAGAGCAGTTCCCGAGTCGCGAGCGCTTCATCGGAATTACTCTGTCTGCAGCAAACATCAAAACGCAAGCAGCCGCGGCCGGCAGCGCAGCCTATAGTCACCATAAAACAAGGTCAACAATAAATTTTCCGGGGTGAATTTACGGTGAACGCAAAATATGGCCAGAGAACGGCAAACGCTGGTAACACAGTCCATAACTGGTGCTTTATTTAAATATGAGAGAAATTTTCTTGATTGAAATTTTATTTGGTAATGTGGCGCCGAAACAAACCTGGTTTTCCCTGTGTTTATATGAGTACGCCCTGGCAATACATTATTTGCACAATTAACTATAAGCACCATAATGACCCGGAACATTGTTGAAGTTCTGCGCGTGCATGTCCTTTTTTTTTTGATAACCAGAAGCGTGTACTCAATTTTTCGAACTTTTTTTTTGTTAGGCCTACATACGTAGGCGTCGAGTGATGTGGGAGCAAGGGCGGCTACCCCCCTCACACTCCTGGGATTGCAGATGTTTTTCTCTGCAGTGACGACAAACTGCGCACCTTGATTAGCACACGTCGTTTTTGCACATCCGTGTGAGACGGCCTTTGTTACACACTATGGACAGATCTTGCCGGTTATGTCACGGCAGTGAAAGAAGGGCTGTTGGATGCCCCCCCCCCCCCCCACATGTGGATGCACCCACTGCAAAAAGTTCTGCGGAATCCCTTCTTTGTGTACTTAAAAGCTGTGCACTGCCGGCTAGGCTTAAGTAATAAAAGTGTCGCAGGATACATGCACGCCGCTGGTCTCATGTCATGGCATAGCGAACCCACATCAACGTTACTCTATGAAAAAAATGGTGCCATTGCAGCAGTCCCTTACATTTTGGCAGGCATACTGCGACGGCGTGTACAGCTGACCCGTCTTGGTGAGCGGCGACTGGAAAAGGGTCTGCACAACGGGCAGCTTGGACTGCCGTAGAAGCTGTACGATCTCCGTGGGGAGGAAGTTTCGGTTCTTCTCCACAAAGCAGCGAGCGCCGTACACAACCTGCAATATAGGGTGCAATGCGCAACTTGGCACTACCGTATATATAGACTCTTTCACTGTTTACAAACACAGCCCCTTGATGACATCCGGTTTTGCCCACCGATGTGGCAAAATAGCATCGTTGGGCAAGAAGAGTTTTAGAAAATAGCCCGCGGACTTTCTACACTTTCTTCTCTTTATTTGACAAAATATATTAAAATAAACGTTCTTTCGAGCTACACAAAAATTAGAGAGATTTCCTTGAACTTTTGCACGTTCCTTTTATCTGAAAACTAAAGAGAGACACTTCTTGCATTTAAAAAGAACTTGAAAACGTGCTTTCAGTTCCGACGTTTAAGAGGCGTGCGGGAGCGTATCTTGAAAGGGCTGTACATTGCATATCCTTGCTGCACAGTCTTCATAATAGCGATGAAGGGCAATAAGGTCGTCAGTCTTGTGATAGGCTGGTTATTGGAGAGTCACACTGTGTGTCGCTAACGATACGACTACCACGCTACTGTAGAGCTATGTTTGCTGGATGGCTACATATTGGGAAATAGTCACCTTGCCAGCATGATGCCTGATGGTGAACTGCAGGGCGTTGGACTTCGGTCGGATGTAATACTTGGACTTGATATTGTTGTGGAACTTGTCTGCACTCAGGAGAAAAGAAAACGGAAGTGACGTCAATTCAATGAGCGATTTAAAAATACTCCACTGGCTGCCAGCACTAATTGATACCGCATTTTCGGACTTTTGAACTACCATGAGAGCTGCGAGCAACACGCCACTCATATATGTATAAACACGGGAGTAACCGACCGTAGTTGCGCACGTTATCGCCGGAACTGCTGCCTTTCAAGCAGCAGCATTCTTGGCCAGTTAGATATCATTGAAGTCGGGGTGCGCAAGGGCATGCTGCGTGATATACTGCTGTATTTCGCGTGCATCTGCAGCAAGCAGAAATGCACTGGTATAGTGGACTTGGAAGGAAAAGTGCTTAATCAGACGTTCTGCAAACTGTTGTACAACATTCTAGTTTGAATTTCTTCCCGATTCTTTCCTTCAAACGTCGTCATCATCATCTCATCATCATCACATTCATCATCATCATAATCATCATCATCACCACCACCACCAACACCCCCACCACCACCCCTAAGCCTGACTACGTCCACTGCAGGACAAAGGCCTCTCCCATGTTTCGCCAGTCAACTCGGTCCTGTGCTTGCTGCTGCCGTTTTATACCGGCAAAATTCCTAATCTCATCTGCCCACCTAACTTTCTGTCTCCCCCTAACCCGCTTGCCTTCTCTTGTATTCTGCCTGATTAAGCGGAACGCAAGAAGTTATAATGTATTAATGAAGAGAAAGGAGCAGATGTCCACGGGGAGGCTACTACTCAATAGGGAGTTTTAGCTTATACGTATACTTCTTTACGTTACCGTGTCACCGGATACCGGATAGAATCTGCGCATGCGCGAGTCTTTACGGAACGTGAACCTTTACGTAACGTAAACTACTCGCCGGATAGGCTTTACGTTCATGGCCCGGAGCAAGCCACCGAGTCAAGACAAGCCGAAGCAGAAGCGCCAATGGCGAACACGTTGTTTGACATTCGCTCTGTCATCAGCGGAATCGATGTCTGGGCGCAAGCGATTTACGCTCAGCGATGACATCGTTCTAGTAAAAGAGGTGTTATATGTAAATCCTTCCCTTGACCCTGCGAGGTGGCTGAAGATAGCCGATCGGCTTTCCGAGATGCTTGGCAGGTGCTTCAGCATTCGCAGTGTCAGGGAAAGGCTTAACTTAATCCTCTTGCGTTTTTCGCGAGATCAGAAGAAGAAAATTAAGAGGTAAGTGCGTCTCGTATTGGACTTTGTTATCTACTGCTCTTTTCCATTGACAAAAATTGTGATTACTGGCTCCGCAATAGCTCCGGTACAGAAGAGGTGCTGTCCGAACTGGAGGACCTCCTGCAGCAAGCGGCTGACATAGCGCGCGAGTGCGGCTACACGCTACCGCCGTCAACCGCACGACAGCTCGCTGAACGCGACGGCATTAAAAAAAAGTAGAAAGAGGATTGAAAGATGTAGGTATGAAAACATGTGATTACGAACACGAGAAATAGTATGACTTGCTCCATCCAGTATAGTCAGCAAAATGCATTCCGTCGCATCGTCATAAGGTGCATCGGCATATTTTAAAACTATGGCTGATGCTAGCAGGGGCCGCTGTATATCTAGGTCATAGGCACAGCAGGGCGGGAAGGGGTAGCGTTCATACGCCGTTCCCGACGAACTATACGCCCTTGTTCTGGGGTTCTTAAAATGATCGATGCTCAACAGAAATTGCACCGATGGCGTCCACGCTGGTTTAGCCCCAATCATTCGCACTCACCGATGAGCGACTGGTCTGTCGCGTTTGGGAAGTGGCTCTCCTCGTCGAGCAACGCCAGCAGTCCCAGCGGTCGGCCCAGGAACATGTCCAGCACGGGACGGTTGTCGCCGAACGATACCGGCTGCACACTGAGGCCCTCGTTCAAGTATTCTTGCTGCATGAGATGCGATCGATGCGTGCGTGATGGTCACCCTCATTACAGACATCTCGCTAGTGCCACGAGTGTTGCTGCCTCACCTGTTCCCACGCGAACACGTGCTGGTTGAAGAAGAACTGGATCTGCTCGTTGGCGATGTTGATGCACAGCTGTTCCAGCGAGTTCTTCTGCAGGTCCTCGAAGCCGAAGATGTCTAGCAAGGCCACGGACAACGGGAGACCGCTGCAATGAGTTGAAGAAAGTTTGGATGCTTGGTATTCCGTGCATCAAGCACTTGTGGGCACTGAAGGGATCGTGTGAATCGGAGCTTGCGAGTACTGCTACTGTCGTAGCGTGGGTCGTATAAAAGAAGAGGTTAAGTATTAATTTGAAATCTTGTCATACGTTGGTCATGTGTACGCTCAGATATATAAGTATATTTTTAGAACTCACTGAGGGCATCACACCTGACGCCGTAGTACAGGCTCCAAAAAAGTGAAATTTTGGCACGAAATACGTTGGATTGGATAAGGAATGGTTAGTTAAGAGGAGAAGTGGACATGTGGTAGTATTGTGACCAGTAAAAATAGCCTTTTCTGACTTTGTCGCCTTCGCAAAGGGTTCTTCAAAGTGGAAATGAATTCAGCCGAATGGCATATCCCCAGCAAGTGCCGCTCATTTTGGTCAGTCTAGATAACGACCATAGCCATATGACTTACTAAAACTTGATATATTGTATGTTTCCACATTCTATTTGCCTTAGCTTATGGTTTTTGCAGAGTTGCACTCCTTTATCACGTCGTTAAACACAGTGTGGCACAGCCATGTCCACATTAGGGTAGCAGACAGGAAGGGAAAAGGAAGCAATTTGAAATTCACGGCAACTGAATATCAACGCAATACTGACATGGCGATGCGTCCCAAAGCCAGGTGCCGGTTGATCTGGTTGACGATCCAGTCGAAGAGTCGCGCGTACAGGGCCTTTGCCATGGCGTCCCTCGCGCACTCGGCCTCCTGTGCCGAGTTGCATCGAGTGATCACTTCGCCGCGCATCACCATGCTGCTCGAGGTGAGCGCGTCCCGCAGAGCGTTGCCCTGAAGTCCCAGCAGCTGCGCAACTGTTGGCAAGGTAGAATGGACGGGTGTGTGGAAAGACAAGTCATCAAGTCAGGTCATTAATTAATTAATTCATTCATTCATTCAGACTTTATTCAAGACAATTTACAATTGTCCTAGGAGACGCAGCGAAAGGCTCGAGTGCAGGCGTGTAGAGCCTGTTGCTTAATGGCTCGGTCAATCGATTATTATTGTTGCAAGTGAAAGCCTCTCCAGACGACGCAGACTGGTTGCTAGAATTTATTAGAAAAAAGCTTCAGCTGTTACTTGTCCTTTTGAAACATGCGTTTTCCACTCCTGTAAAAACCTTAGCTTGGGGTTGACAGTATTAACAAACAAACAAACAAAAACATGGAAATACATAATCTTGTTGATGCCCATCGATAAACCACTGCTCTATTTTACAATGCACTTTTAACAATATGTCAACGAATTTGTTAATTAATATATTTACCCTCTGGGCGGGCCTTTCGTGCACAGCTAGGGGATGCTTGCGAGGCAAGCTAACACAAAGCTAACGTAACGCTCATTAAGAATGCGCCTATGCCACGTATGTATATATATATATATATATATATATATATATGTATATATATATATATATATATATATATATATATATATATATATATATATATATATATATATATATATATATATATATATATATGCTTCGGCTTCTGAGGGTGCCCTGTTAAGTGGTTTTAGGAGCGAAGCTCCTCTTAGTCTTCTTACCTTGTCCCGCGCGTCAGGCGTAACCGGCAGTATCTTCCGAACAGCGTAATAGATGGCGCTGTCTCATATAGAAATACATAAAAACTGCAGTTGAGTTAGGATATCCTTAACGGTGCTACACCGCTACTCTCCGATTGGCTTCTGCGTGGGCTGTGCATGGATGCGCGGAGAAGGAGTGCCTTCCAAGACCGTCGCCGTACATGTCGTATCGTTGGTGGGGCATGGGCGAAGCTGGCGCGGAGGGCCGTGGCGACTCGTGCTTGTCGCCAGACAGACAGACATACAGAAAAACAAACAGACAGACGGACGGACACAGGGACGGACGGGAGCTTGGACAGAAGCACGGATGAACGCACGGACGGACGGACGCTTCGCTGAACTCGTCATCATTCACCCCGTTGATATGCCGTGAACTTTTTTTCACAAGCTGCTGTTACATATAGCGCTAGCTGTATGAATTGGGTGTCAGAAATTTCAAGGATCCAGTTAGAATAATTTAAATGAAAGGGCTGGGTGCTACAGACTCAGTGGAGAGTACAAGCGCTTTTACTCGCCCTCAAAACTTTTGCAAGAATGTTCAAGAAATAGAAGAGATTTACGTAGTCTTGTGCCTGGGAAACAATATCACGATGGCGCTATTGATCATCACTCTCTTATTATTTGGCAGTGATGCTTGCGAAGATGCAACGACGGCTGCCACCGTAACGCGCACCGCCGTTTGCAATGAAGTAGTAGGAACGTCGCAAAGGTATACATTCTTTGCATCACAAGATGCACCAGTGTGAAAGAGCACAATGCGCCATGCTTCTGATCATGTCCGTAGCCTCTAGCTCGCGCGCTCGACGTTCTATTTTCCATAGTTCTATATAGTATGAATGCAACGCGCGCGCAAAAAAAAAGTGTAATACAAAATATGGCCGTACTCTGTGTACCGTTACGTATTTGTATGTGCGTGCGCGTTTTTATTGAAGCCGCACAGTACAGCTTGCTCACTGCAACACCAGTAGCCCCTACACGTGGGTAGGGGCTACTGTAGGGCCTTCACCCCACCTTCCTATAAAAACGCATACAGACCCGACCAAGTCGAGTAGGGAGTTCTGGAACTAGGTTTGAAGACGTTTAGTAGAGGTCGCCGCTGTTGTATTCAGAGACATCTTTGTCCCACAACGGCAACAACACCAGCTCCTCCGTCAAATCGACGTGGCAACGATCAGAACAGCCAAGGAGTCATCTCGAGCTAACGCAACCATTTATCTCCAGTGTAAACTATAAAACCACGTGTTGCAATTTAGTTCGGGTTGGTAATGTTAACGAGGCCCAGTTTCCTATTGCCTTGGAATGCGCTAGCACGATTAGCTGACTGTGAGTTTAGAAGCGTTGTGCACAAGTTTCGCTCGTTTGTTTTATACTTGCACACGCTAAGGTATGTATAGTTCGAAGACGGCAAAGAAAAACGAGGACGTTTCGTGCTACTGCAGCGGATTAGTCCGTCTCGCTTGGCTGAACACGTTAACGAGTTGCAAAGCGATGAAGATGTAGAAGGGCCGTTACCAAAGTGAACCAGCATATCGCGAAAGCAAAACGTGCTTTTCTTATCAACGAATGCTAGCACGTGCTCGGTGCTGAGCGAGAGCTCGCACCAAAGTTGGAAGCACTACGTTAGACGTGCGAATGTACGGCGCATGGACCGCGTTCCGCGGTGCGTAACCATGGTCTGCCGTCGGCCGACGGAGCTGAGCCGTGCAGTGGAGACGTGACGAATGAGAAGAAAAAAAAAAACGCCGAGACATTGTAGCGATCCATTTTATCGCTCACCAATAGGGATCTTCTCGGCGTTGACGATGATGCACGTGTCGTTCTGGAACGTGGTCTCCGCCTTGCGCACTTCTACGTCACCCAGATGCACGATGGCTGCCAGGATGCGGTAGATGGTGTCCGTCTCCTGATCCATTCCGCCGTGAAAGAAGACGTTGCAAAATGAGGAGATGAAGAAGGAAAAAAAAGGACACTATTTTTGGCCTTTGGCAGGAGAAAAGCTTTTGGCAGCCTGACCTCACAGCTCAGCAGCACAAAAAGCCCTGCGAGCCTCTCTGAATCGCTCACCTATGCTTGTATTCTCCCTTTTATTCCTATACAACGCCCCCCCCCCCCTCCTTTCGTCTTTACAGCTGCCCCTAACACTGTCACTACTTACAAAAGTGGTGAGTCTCTTCACTATTCTTTCCTCCTCCTATGAATCGAAACGTACCGGACACTCACCTTACACCCATGATGGTACCCTGGATCGGCCGCTGCTCTCTTTCACGTTTAACTAGTGTGATCTACTCTCACGCATTTCAGCTTAACTGCGGCTACACAGCTCTTCTGATAATTTATCGCCGTTTTTATAAATTACTCTTCGTTTTAAACAGTTGGATCTAGAAATGCAGTGACGATACAAGGTCATGCAAAGGGTCTCGTTTAGCAGAGCCGTGTCCATTAGTGATGAGGATAAGCAAAGCGCCCCTAATAGCCTCTTAGCTATAGGGGAGATGTGTCTAGCGGTCCGTTGCAGGCGCTATGCGTGCGTCCGCGCAGACGTGCCCTAAGCGCGCCTCACGAGAGGGCACCCGGGCGGAAGCGCACGATACGAAGCGCTCTATCACTGCCAGAGCAACCGCACGGGGGCGATAGAGTCGAGAATTGCACGTGTGGCCTGGTTATCGCGTTCATTGCGCGCCTTGGTGCGTGGCTGCACTTACGGCCGACCGAAAGCCGAGCAGCTGGAAGCCCTGCTTGATGTTGTTCAGCCTGTCGACGTGCGTGGACGCGGTTTCCTTGTCCGAGGGCGCTCCGTTGAGGTACCTGCGGGGAGAAAGCGCGGGTTTTCATGGCAGCTCAAGTCCGAAACGTCATTCGCTGCACGCCGACGAAGACGCGCTCGACGTTCTTTGTATAGCAGGCACCTTCAAGGACTCTCAATTACGCGCGCGCGCGCCTTCTCGTTCTATCTCGGCAGCTCGTTGCTCTTGTTACGGTCTGTGAGCATGACACGCGTGACACGTGCGCCGTCTGGGCGAGAAAAAATAACAGTGTAGCTCACCGCAAGTGTGACCGCAGTGTGCGTGGCGGCCCGTGAACGAGTTGCACTTGTCGACGCTGACATGCTTTGATAGAGCAGAAAGTGTGTGAACACCTTTACGCTTTCAAATATTGTAGATCTGCGCAAGGGACACGCGAAAAGCACTGCACTGTGCAGTGTCTCGCGGTTGCGTTGAGGTGCTTTTCCAGCTTTCATTCAGAACTGACCTCAAGCTTTAAACGTGTGGATCCTCGCCTCCCTCCTTTAGTTAACCGGTGGCACGTCACAATGAGTTTCATTTTTATTTTTTTCTGCGTTTATACTGCCCGTTTTCATGCATTTACTCGTATGAGAATTTTATTTCATGACGCTAAGCTTCCTTTTTTGTCATTTTCTAAATCTACATCGGCACTCTGTAGAAGAAGGCACAGGATTATGTATTCAACAATGTATTCAGTCGAAGGCACAGAATTATGTATTCAGTCGCTGATCTGGGAATCGCGACTCGGAGCACCATAGCGAACTTCGCAGTGTTGCGCGTACTTTCTTCGAATGCAACCGCTATAGCAATGGAGACTTGCCTGTGCTGCCTCTTGCCGGTGGTGTCGAGGTAATAGTTTCCGAGCTGCCTGATGTCAGCCAGCCCGTCGTATAGGTAGTAGAAAATGTGGAAGTTTCGCTCTTGCCTGCAAGTAGACGGAGCATTCTCACGGTTCTTTGCACAGACCGACACGTCTCTTGCTCTTCATTCGCAGTATAGTTGCCTTAAACGCCTGCGTTACGGAAATCAAACACTCACGGTGCTTGCCACACCACCCGAGACTGCTCCAGGAGGTAGACCGATAGTTTACCTAGACACAAGAAAAATAAGAAGTTTTACTTTACCCAATAGGGAGACTAAAGTAAAGAACGATCTCTCGCGCATTATTAAGTTACACATTCACAATACCGAAAACACCACTCATACCACGAGATGGCGCTTCGTAAGCAGGAAAACGCACGCAACGAAAATGTTGGTGGCGATGCCACTATCAAACACCCGCACTAAACGCCGTGACTTCATAGATTTCGACGGGGTCTACTTGTTCATTCGTAGTTGATAATCGGTGAAAATGAAGCACCTCGTACTGCGAGGGGGCCATAGACGTAACATGCCAAACATTAAGAGATGTCATTAAGCCAATGTCGCCGGAATGCGAGAAATACCGTTTGAAATCACAGACGTCGTGCGTGCAGATGCCGCGGGAAATTCAAAAGTTAAACTTTGACCTTAATTTTCTCCGCAGTTAGTAAGGATATAATGGTTAAATTTACGACATTAGAGATCTCACTGTACAATTTATATATCTTGGTAGACTCATTGTTTCACTTTGGTGTCTCTTCAACACTTAATCCAACCGAAAGTTCCATAATGTGTACACATTGTCAGTCATAGGGTCGCGTATGGTTTCCCTTCAGAGGGGGGGATTTGTCACAGCGCCCCCCTCCCTATTATGTCAGTGTGCAAGGCCGACTGTGTGCCTCTCCCCCCAGGTCATGGCACTCCGCCTCCCATAATGCCAATATGATGGGCTGACATTGCGCTCTCCTGCCTCCCCCCCCCCCCCCCCCACGCATCACCAATAGTTTACTAGCCTGGACGGGCTAAAACATTGTGGACCACTGTACACATCCTGCGCATATCGGTCAAGTGTTTTCTTCAAGCGCCATTCATTGAAGCGCCTGGATAATTCAATTGACAGAATGAACGTGAACTTCACTTCTTGCTAACTTCTTAAGGAATGAATGCACACGGAGGAACGGATAACTATGCAACAGGAGTATAAATCAAAATGGTATTGAACTCAAGTGTCCTCGTAAATATGATACATATACAAATGAAGTGTCGGTAAAATGTTTTTCTGTTCTCTAGTTAAGCCCGCACATTTAAGACCTGTAAATCTAGCTTCATTCTCTTTACATCAGAGCAGAATAAGTTTGTTCCGCAGTGAAGTACGAGAGTTCTGAATCAAGCAGGAGTTCAGCACAAGCCAAGCGATTAATTACTCCAGGAAAGCAAGCTAGCATTAGCAACGATTTATCTGTTCCTAGAACGTTCCAACTGTCAGTGAAGTTTATTGCAAAGGTCTATACACGTGCAACATCGTCTTCTCTGCCTAATCCAGTCTGCATTCTCAGATGAGTTTGATGCGCGCAGCGTGTATTTGTTTATTCTATTCGACGCGCTTTGTTATCGACCGGCTTAATGTCTAAGATAGACCGGTAGGCCGGTCATAAGATTCGTGCATCGAAATGTACGCACCCCCGGTGATCTTTCCCTGCTCGGTGAAGGTGAGGTCTAGGAACTTTCCAAATCGGCTCGAGTTGTCGTTGATGCCCGTCTTGGCGTTGCCGAACGCCTCCATGATGGGGTTCACCTGCAAGATCTTGTCCTCCAGGTTCCGGTTGGTAGCCTGCTCGGCGCCGAGGAAAACGAGTCATCCTCAGCGCGTCATTCGGAGAATCACCACTTGCAAAACGCTTTTCAAGAATGACAAAGAACGAGTTGGCTCCTTTATGTGAAGTATGGAGTGACGCTTATAATCAATTTTACGAGAAGCGCATGAGAGGAGCATGAAAAGGGTTTTCTGCCTCAGCAGAAGACTGGTGCTCAGTTTTTCCTGGCTCAGTATATCTCTCCGGCTGTTACCGTAAGTGTCGCGCTGTGCGTAAATAATTCGTAACGACGCATTTTTTTTAGAGTTGCGCTGCTTAAGTTAGCACAGCATAGCTTGGAATAGCTCAGCATGACACAAAATAACACAACGCAGAATGACATAGCGCAACAAAGCACAACACAGCATAGTATAGCTCAGGATAGCATAGTATAGCATAGTATGACATACTATGGCACTGCTTCGCACAGAAAAGCATGACGTAGCATGGCATAACTACAGCAATTATTAGCGAAGCAGTGTGCTCGGCCGCTGTTCAGTTTAACACACGTGTGATATATTTCTGCCCTGCAACACTTTTTGAGCATGGTCAGAAAACGCTGCCGATCGGTAGTAGAGGCTCCCGAGAACACGCGAGCAAAATATTAGAGCACAGCACACGGCCTGAAGTTTACAATAATCAAAGTCAACTAAAAATTGCTTTTTCTTCTCTCTAGAAATGATGAAATACGCTCAAAAATTGCGCATAAAAGGCAATCTATCAGCCATTGACTGATTTGAACATCGCGCGCTCGGTCGTTACAGAGATCTCCCTGGGAGGCCGCGACTTGTCCACCCGTGCACGTGCGATCACACGAGATAAGCCGCGTGTTCGAAGAAAAAAAAAAGAAAAAAGTGCTCAAAATCATGAGGAGTGCGTGACGTATTTTCTTTGCCCCTGCCATTCCTCCCTGCTTAGCCTAAAGCGCTTTCGCCGGGACGAGATGAGAGAAAACGTGATTGCAGCGTGCGACACATCTTTATAACTCTTAATTCTTCACTTTTAATTCTTAATGTTTTGCGGCGTTGAATTTATGAGTCGATGGGCTCTTTTAGAGAATCCATTCTATGGTCAATTCAAGAAGTGTTCCAGTGCCCCTTTAATGTCACAAACTAGTGCTCTGGAAAGCGCGCGCTTCCGATTTCTAACGGCTACGTTAAACCAGGCGCCAAGCAGACGCGACAGAAGCCGGCTTAAAGTAGAAACAAGCAACAAAAAATGCCGCCCGCGCACCACGTATCCCCCCTCGAACAGTTGCCGCCGCGCCGACGTATGGCCAATAAAGTCGTGGACGGAATACCGAGTGAACTCACGAAACATCTCTAAGCAAAGGGGCGTGGCGCTGCAGAGTTGCGTCACATTAAGAGAAAGGTCCCGCCCTTTCCACAGCCTTGGCTGTGTGGTGCGCATCGAAAAGCCTCGTAATTTTCAAAACCCAGCGGCTAGTGTATATAAGGAAGTAGTTGCAGGTGCCGATCAGGAGATGACGAGAGTTTTCCGCCATCAGGTGAAGGCTTGTCCTACACTGCAGTGACAAAAACCTGCGTACCAAAGGGACTAACACTAATTTGTTCTGGATTTCCTGGTACAGTTCGGGGGGCCGGCACGTCAGCACTTGGAATTAGCCCGGAGATTGCCCCCCTTATAATGTGCTTGAGCCTATGGGCCACGGTTGTTTCATTCCCCCCCCCCCTTTTTATTTACGCACCTTTCCAAGAGCCACAAGTTGCCTGAGCAGGAGGTTGGCACTCTCTGTCTTGCCGGCTCCGCTTTCTCCGCTGATGACGATGCACTGCAGAGACAAGAAATACGTTACTTTCGCTATTCAGCAAGTCAACGTCGCTATCGGGTAAGCACTGCCGAAATATTTTGTTATATTGGATTTCAGCCCGATAGCTTTTTCGTAAGGAACAAAAACGGAAATTCTCAATCCCACCTGGTTTCTCTTTTGATGCAACATGCTGTGGTAGGCAGCATCTGCGACGGCGAATATGTGTGGCGGGTTGTCCAGTTTGGCACGATTCCGGTACCTCAACGAGACCTGCAACGTTGGGACAGCACACAATCTCGTTAGCGCGTACAGACAGCGTTTCCCAAACTACGTGTTCTGCCTGGGCTAAAATGTTTCATTGCGTGTCGCTCATAGTGATAAAATTTGTTTCATAGTGATAACAAGGTGCGTTCTCACCTCTTCGGAGTAGATAGGAAGCTTCTGAAATGGGTTCATGGCGAGCAGTATGTCGCCGATGTATGAGTATATCTGGCCTCGCATGAATCTTTGGTACAGCTGGTCAACGATGATCTCCTGCAGAAATACGGGGACAAGCGATAGCATAAGCCTCTTCGTTCTTACGTCTCGAGGCAATCGAGCAGCTCTTACTAAGCAGCACCAACAAAGCAACCGCGTCATGAAAGGCGCTTGCCCTATCGACATGTGGATGTGATGTGGATGGCGAATGAACCAAAGCTAGTTTCTTTTGTTTTCTTATTTTTTAACATTTATTTTGGGTCGTTTCTCGAGCTCACTGCTACGTTTCATTCAGACGTGTGCGGTCAGTAGAACGACAGTCGAGCTTTGTGTTTGAGCTGCTTAAGTACGGCGGAAGTATCATAGTTAACAGGATAGCGATGAAGAAACACGATGGTGTTTTTCTTTCTAATGAAATAAAATAGTTTAAGCTCCACTAATATTGTGCCCTGGTATGTTAAATTGATAATTGGGAACTTTACGACGCACATTACTCCTTACTCCATGCACCAGTGGTCTTAAATTGAAGTCGTTCTGATAGTTCGAGCGGACATCTCTCTCTCTCTCTCTCTCTCACGCACGCACGCACGCACACGCGCACACACACACACACACACACACACACACACACACACACACACACACACAGAGAGAGAGAGAGAGAGAGAGAGAGAGAGAGAGAGAGAGGCGCGTTTATTTAATTAATTTTTGGCGAGAACTCTGGATAAAGCCACAATGATACTGTGCTGTGTACCCCATGTTCTCTCATTGAAAAATGCATGTGAACAGAGCACATTTATAGGAGCGTGGCACTCGGGCTGCAAAAACACAAAAGTCTCATTTATAACACAGGCTGCTCGTGGGCTTCTAGAAAACGCCGTAGAGCACGATTTATATACAAGAAAAAAAAGAATAGGTCACAAGAAATACCTCATGCGACGTGTTGCTTGTTAACGTTCCCCGAAATGACTTGATTACCGTGTTTTGTTATTGCTTGGAGTATCGCAATCGTACAAAGTGCTCTTACGGTGCCACGATTACTAGTGCCAGCAGGAAAGAACTTTTAAAACCAGAGAAATCACTAAAGAGAGGTATTCAGGCCGATTACCACCGCTGTAGTCATGTAACCATAACATTTTCCTCATACGGCGCCCAAATACGGTGGATCGTGTTAAAGTCTTTCTTACACAAGCGGTTCAGCAGACGAGACTCGTGATGTAAACGGTGAGACAGAAACCA
This sequence comes from Rhipicephalus microplus, assembly GCF_043290135.1. Classification (NCBI taxonomy): domain Eukaryota; kingdom Metazoa; phylum Arthropoda; class Arachnida; order Ixodida; family Ixodidae; genus Rhipicephalus; species Rhipicephalus microplus. Next base: position 232,950,305 of record NC_134700.1, read on the forward strand.
AAATGTGAAGCGCCGCAGGCACAGAAACTATAACAATAAGTGGTTTTCCTCCTACTCTGCTCGTGTATGAGCTCATGCAGTTGAGGATAATGAGGATGTGGAAAAAATAAAGGAAAAAAAGTCATTAAAAAGTCATTAAAGAAAGAAAAGAAAGTCATTAATCGTGTGGAAAGTCTGTGCGGCAGCCGAACTCATGAAGAGCGTGGGTACCCTCATTTATAGATGATTATTGGAATCAGTGACACGGAACACCTACGCGAAGAATTGCTCGTTTTCCAGGCACTTCTGCAGTGTCTGATTTGCGCTCATCTTTCTTAATTTTGCTTGCTTACTGCTTTCTTTTCTATGTTCAACCTATTAGTTTTGAACAAGAAAGGTTGAATTCTTTTTCTGAAGATTGCTCTTCATTCCGAGTACACGTAAAACAATAAAATTTGTGAACACGTTAACAATAATTTCTATTTCTGATGTCGAATTATCGATTTTTACGTTGAGTGTCTATTTGAATAAAATAGTTTTATAGCAAGCAAAAAGCGAAACAAATAAAAATTCAATAATGCAGCAGGACACACTCGCAACAAAGGTCAATACCCAAAGAAGGAAAATTCTTACCCTATGCATGAGTTTCAATTAACGGGTACTTTTACTCAAAAGGACAAGCTGCCCCTCGTAGTATTTCGGCAACACTTTGTTGAGGTGTTAAATTGCTTTCATGTGAGAATAGCCTGCATTGTTGATGAATACGAGTGGAAATTCGGGACGTGATTATAGAAACAATGATTACTTGTATCTTCGACTTGGCATGACCGTTGTGGAAGTGTTTCAGGTCCGTGTAATTACATTTAGATGCACGTTAAAGAGCCCCCACCGGGTCGAAATTTTCCGAGCCCATCACTACGGCGTTTCTCATAATCATATTGTGGTTTTGGTTGACATGTACGTTGTGAAAGACTAACATTAATGTGCATGGCAAAAAATAAATAAAGAAACGCTGATCCACTAAATTGAAATCGCTTGCGGGTATAAAACTCTCGTGAACACATCAGCGCATGCACCTTCGCGTCAAAGAAACTATGGATCGCAAATAGGTAGCGTAAGTCGTTTTTTTTTTTTTTTGCTGGAATAAACGGTAGCATTAGGACGTGCTGTCCTGAGCTCTTTGGGCGTATCGCCCTTGAAGTCCGGTTCATCAGAATAATGACGTCTTCGGGTTTCACAGCGTGTGCCGGGTCAAAAGTTTAGCAACATATATACTGAGGGTCACACGGATGAATATTATGAGCGTCTGCTCTGAAACTGGCTTTGTCACTTTTACGCTTATTCCACACCCGCCAAGGTGGTCCAGTGGTTGTGACGCTCGACTGCTCGCCCGCAGGTCACGGGATCGAATCCCGACCGCGGCGGCCGCACTTTGATAGAGGCGAGATTTAGGCGCATGTTAAGGAACACCATATAGTCAAAATCACCGGAACGCTGCACTAAGGCGTCCCTAATAATTGTGTCGTGGTTTCGGGACGTAAAAGACCCAATAATATTACTATTGTTATACTTGTTCGACGTCTATTACGTATACATTTACCACCCACGGTTGGCGTTGAAAACTAGTTATCTGTGTAATAATTGTATTTAGTACTTTAAGCGTACTTTGCGTTTTTGTACTTTTGTATCACCAGTACTGCCCTTCTTCGTTTACCATTCTTTGCCGAAGATTCGTGAAGTTTCATAAAGCTTGATGCCTAGGAAAGGTACTAAATGTGCTAATTGACCTCTGCATTTGGTGATGAATATTGCGTATGCTATCTCTAAATGTTGCATAACTATCGTCTTAATCCGAAAATTTTTATGCCATTGGTAATCATGACACTTTTTATTGTCACCCCCTTCGAAGCGGTGCGGCAACAATATTCGTTTGTTACAATTACGTGTTATTTAGTAAATTTCAGGCTAGTCTGCTGGCCTCTCAGTGAATTTTACTTCTTTGGAAAGCTCACGCACCTCGGTGAGCGTCTCGAGCGCGGACAGGTCGTCCATGAGGATGGGCGTGGGCCGGGACTTGCGGTCCGTCTTGAGCTGGCCATGCTTGGTGGTCACCTCGGGCAGACGCTTGCTGTAGCCCACCTTGCGCTGCGCCTTCAGGATCCGCACCAGCTCCTGGCGGATCTACGCGCACAACGGGTTTACACTTCGCATCAACGAGGCGTCTCAGTGATCCACCGGATTAGAGGCCGCGTGCGTACACCATGGTTAAGTTTAAACGTAGTGGGCTTCGTACATGCACTTGATGTACGCAAACGAAAGGCTTCCAACTTTGGTAAACGACACCCACGATATCGCTGACCAGTGGAAACTCGCGGATCGGCATTGGTGCAGACAGTTGCGTATAGTAGCCCGAACACAACCTTCTGAATCGCGTCCAACTCGTTCAATTTCGCGCTAATATAAATTTAGGTAGACAACAACTGACTTTCAAAATGTTCATGCAGCGGTACACTCAGGGTGATTACAGTTCCTTATATTGGGAAAGTACATCAAGGATTTACCGTATATACATATACATACATATATACATATGCATATACATATACAAAAAGAAACGCCTGCACGTACCTCTTCAGGATGCTTGGGGACCTGAGCGATGAACTTGTGGTTCATCAGGTCCGACATCAAGGGCCTCTTCTCGTAATCCTTAACCAAGCACCTGCAGGCAGGCACAGAAAAATAAAAGAAAGAAAGAGTGTTCTGACGTTGTTCGGATTTTGTCCTAAGACCTATATAGAAAACATTTAACATAACATCACCTAGTGATGTCCATATAGGTCGGCAATCTTACTCATCAGTCGGTTCGCTCAGAGTTATTCAGACGCAGAATCGAGACGTGACTCCGAGTCCGAGTCCGGGCTTGTAATATTTCGGTGAGATTGAGTCCGAATGAGTCCTAAGAATTTAATCTATTTACTTATCGAGTGTAATAGATTTCGGGTCCTTCTTGCCAACATAAGGTTGTGTCCACTTATTTTAGGCTAACAAGCTTTAGCAGTCACGACACTTCCAGTTTATCTACGTTCAGTAGGTAGCTCTGGCACGTCGTGCCTGAAAATTTTTTCAGCCCTTGAGCGCAAAATATATTCATCGGAAATGTTTTATAAAACTCGAAAGAACATTTATTTTAATATATTTTGTTAAATAAAGGTAGAAAACTGTAGAAAATCAGCGGGCTATTTTCTAAAGCTCTTGTGGTCGCCCAATGCCAATAAAGCACATCGGTGGACAGAACCGGAAGTCATCAAGGGGTTGTGTTTGTAAACCTTGAAAGGGTCTATACAGTTTTTTTACAAGGCTATCTGAAGTCTCATCTGTCGTCACTGTCTGTGTTCGGCTTCATTGAAAGCGCTTTCCCACCACAGGGATATCACATCATCTGGACGGCACAGGTTCTGCCGAATACGTCTTTCATAATCATGTCGCTGTTTTGAAGTACTTACCTCAAATATGCAGAAATTATGCTCGCTCTATTTTGTCATCATGTTTCCCCTTTAGGAAAACTAAAGGAAACAGTGTGGTATACAGTGAGAAGTTATATATCTATTCTTAACCCATCTTTACTCATTTGGTCACTGTTGTCGTCCCCAAAATAGCGTTTATTAGCCAATATTTGGCGTTATAAGCATAATCACATTGAAGCGTCGCCACAAGGTATTAATTCACGATAACCTTATGCCTGTATAATTATTAAAAATATCTCTATAGCAGAAATATACAAGGGCTATTGTATGAATTCGTGTGGCAATGAAAGGAAGCGAGTGCGGCCTCTTGATCGAACAACGCTATGCGCTTTTCGATATCTCAAAGGTCCAAGTTATAAAGTACAGCCAAGTCAGTCGCGTAAGCCAATCTTATCAATGAGCATGCCCCTCTTCCCCTTAAAAAGGTCCATGAGCATTAGGTATACCTCCCGGCAAAGTGGCTGCTGTGGACTCGATTTGCGTGGGAGACCATGCGCGTGCTCAAGGTTCGATAATCGACCTATTGGTTTCCGTATACTAGCAGGCAGCGATTGACCAGCCCGCAACAATAATGTACGAGACGCATAGATCGTTTTCACGCTGAATTTCGAGCTTGGTGGCGTCGAAGTTTAAGCGCGGACAGGCCGACCGGGACATAAATGGCGTGAAGGCATTCCCTTGCAGGAGGACGTTAAAAACGTCAGTTCCAATACCAGCAGCGTTCGAGAGGAAACGAGCAACAGGGTTCGCCGCTGGACTTAATTCTTCGACCAGCTGCTTGCGAAGAAGAGCAAGCTGGCGTGAAAGAACGCGTCGAGCCGCGCCCGGCTCCTCTGACTGGCGAAGTAGGTGGCCCCGATTCGAGGGCTTTATACGAAACCAGTACTTCACCGCCGCCTTCTTCGGGTTCGGACGGCGCGGATTATTATTATACGTTTGCGCGTGCGCGCCCTCTCATGGGAGCGTTAGAGTCTAGCGGGAAAACTAATTTTCCACTACGCCTATAACCTTATAGTTAGTGGTCATGGAGTTCCAATGCATCGCGGTTTCTAGACACTGTACGTGCATTTGCGTGGTGGCTAAAAATAGAACCAGACTCTGCGCCGCACCTGTTATAATTTGCTTATGAATTACAGTACCTGTGCTGGTGAGGGCTTTGAGACAAGGCTATGGCGTCTCTTTTGGTCGTTGTGGCGAATGCATGCTCTGCGTTGCGCTTCGTTAATAATAATAATAATAATAATAATAATAATAATAATAATAATAATAATAATAATAATAATAATAATAATAATAATAATAATAATAATCTGTTTGCCCAGTACGTCACGTGAATGCAAGTGTAATGCAGTTTCACTTTCGTACTTTATGTTAAGTTTAACTGCAGTTTAACGCTGGCATAATGAAATAACGAAAAAACAAAAGGAATGATTTTCGAGGCGTTGCTATTCGTCAGCTGACCTAGTGTCTCGAGAACTGCCACCGACAGTGGCACTATATGCGCTTGGCCTTCGGAAGGTTCCGCCCCATTTAGACAACTGCATGTAACCTTATCACAATGTGTAAGTGTGCTAAATTCTTATTTCTCGTTATGAGAACAATGCGTTAGCCAATCTCTTACGCTCTGCAAAGTTTGTTTGCCGGGATGACTTCTCGTTGGACGAATCCTTGCCGTAAGAAAAACGTAAAGGGCGTCGCATAGACTCATGCGTGTCCTCTGTATTTATAGAGCGTAAACTGAACGGAAGAATGCACTTATTCGTTTCGCATTAAATTATGCACTTTGTTTTTAGGCGAACTTTTTGACGTTAATAAACAGTTGAAGGTGTTTCTGACCTGCATTATCTACGCTTTCACGAGTGGGCTTCAACAATAAGCGCTCAACGTCATTAAGGAAATAATTAAATTAATGTTAATATAAATCTAGAGCATTCACTATGCGTGAGGCTAGAAATAAAACAAAAATAACTCTACTTCAGGTGCACTGGGTACATAAGCGAGCTCAGCAATACGCAAGCTATCTTCTTGAGCACCACTAGCACAGATGGCCCGATGATCACCTCATCTCCGCAGCGACAGATTCCGAGACAGGAGGCAGGGGAGGGGCGTGCGTTAGGAGCCACCTCTACACTATATATGTTCGCTCAAGCCGTCTATTTAGAAGTCAAGTGCGAAATGCCGATCATGTAAGTAAGCAGAAGACTAATTCTCTTCGCACATCATAGTCTATAGGCGGTACCCTCTGAGTTGCAAATGACAAACTGAAGTAGGAAATTAAGGGCAAACTTTTTTTTACCAGCTTCGTCATTGCGGACTGACAGATGCGTATCTGTAACCGTAGGCTTCTTATGATGGCGGAGATTAAATGTGGCGAAATACATGACTAGAGTGAAACAGTTAAACGCGTCCTAAATCGACCGCAGCTCCAGCTCTAAGAGGAGGTATAATGGTGCTCAGTACGGGTTGCAAAACTGTGACCATGGTTGAACGGGCCTCAAGCACATACTGTAACACCCGTAATCGCGAAATTGAATTTTAGAAATACTTCTAGTCCAAGCACCGTTTGTGTCACTGAACGTGTTTCTGTGTCGGTGCCACTGTGCAGAGTAGCACGTCACTGGTCATACTGGGCGCGAGTGGTACGTACCGGTATTTCCTGCGGTGCCACAAACGCGAAATTTAAGCATGCAAGAACACGAAAAGGACGGCACAGTATATACTCACACTGAGAGGAAATCGTTGAAGTCATCGGACCACTCGGCCTGGTTCTTCAGCTTGGGCGGCGGGTTCCTGCGTCGGAGAAGATGCGCCAGCTGGCTGAATTCGGTCGCGCGGCCGACGAGCACATCATGCACACTGCGGCGGCGCGCGTATGGGCGGCCCAACCATTACGGCCGCCGCCGCTCCTCATATTGTGGCGAGGAGAGAGATGAGCGGCCGCGTGCGCTGACGGCGGCATCGCCAACGCGCTGCCGCTTATTTACCCCGCTCTCCATCCCTCCAGCGTTTTCGGCATCATCAACATCCTTACCTACGCGTACGCATCCCATCCCGCCGTACCCTTCTTTCTCCGGGTCACGTTCCCTCGACTGCAAGTGTTGCTCTTGTTACTTCTCGCTCTCATTGCATTTCTCATCTCCTTTCTTGATTCTTCTTCTTTTTTTTCCTGGGCATTCGCTGCTTCTTTTCTGAGTTTCGCACGTCTTCTTACGCGTGGGTTATTATCGCCGTTACGATTCCATTGTCCCTGTTACTCTATTGCGTGGCGCCGGCGATCCAGGGACTTTCTTCTTCAGCACCGCCGCACTGACCCAGCTTCTCGGGCTTTCTCATTTCTTTTTTTCTTGCTTCCTTTCCGACTTGACCACCATCAGCATATAGGCTCTTGGTTGCGCTTCAAGGTCTAAAGGTGCCTGCGACGTCCGCGGGAGCATCGTTCCCGGGCCCCTCGAAGACAAGGCCGTGGGATCAATTTTTTTTTTTTTTCGGTCGCGTTCCGACGGACGCGATATATGCGTGTATTTGCAAATGCTCTAGGTGGCCTTCTTCGAGGCTTCTTGAATCTTCTAACTGACCTGAGCTTGTCGACGGCGCATCGATGCTTTGCAATGGCGCTTAGGGCATGTATAGTCCAGTACTCACCAACAAATTCTGGCTTGGCGTTCAAGCGGGTAAAGAGATGCTTCTCGTAGAACGTCGCCACAAGCGGTTCACTCACGTAGTTTGTTCGTCGTTCCGTTATCGAGGAACTTTAGCGAATAATTCTGTGGAAATTGAGTACAAATATTGAGGAAATGTACATGAACAGTGTGTTAATAACATCAGCGTGGACAGTGTATGCGAATGGAAGAACGACGATGACGAGAAATATTAAAGAATTAAATTCTGTGGTTTTCTTATGAGAAGCACTTTCTGATAACTAGTCGCGTTATTGCGATAGACTCAAGTTCCAATTTAGATCTGCTCGGGTTCCTTACCAAGCACTTGGAGATCCCGGTATACGATTCCCGCGACATCGAATTCAGCGGCCCGACGTCATCAAGATGATAATGACATGAAGTGCAGCTGGGCTTGGATTACATGAGATTTTCACTCTGTGCTATAACGCCTGCTTATTAGCTCAAACTTCGAAGTTCAGTTTGTTGCGAAGCACATATATGGTCATGAGACCCAAGTCAACATACCAGTTCCGCGAACGTGTCTGTGACCCGCTTTAGAACTCGTCCTTTTTGCGGGACATCCCAGAACAGGAAGCTTCCTCAAAGGCCGCGATTTGCATATTCAGACTGGTAGTGGTTAGCAGCGCCTGAATTTAGGACGCCGATCAATCCGAATACTATGTATAGGAGTCTAACGCCAAACGCCCTATAGTCGCGTAAATAATAGTAAAAAAAGTTAACTAGACGTAACCCTGGCTGGACGATAAGAAGAGGTACTATAACGAACGCCTGAAAACGCAGGCTGTACAGCGTGTATATATTGACGCCAGCAATAGCTAAATTATGGGCGCTGAGCCGCGCTTCCGCAAAAGCAGCGGAATGCAGTGCCACATTCTCCTTCTCCTCAAATGACCACATAGTCGCAAAGCCGTATAGCTTCACTTTTCGAGCACCTTAGCGTCCTGCATGCCATCATTCTCCAGCCATCTTGAAAATTTTCAATTTTTGATTCGTACGATGCGTGACGCGAAATTGTCGTGAACGGCGCTGCGATTCCTGGCTCGATAATTGCCGTTTACTCGTGGAGTTGTTATATTTGCACCAAACAAATATATATGTAAGTGTCGTTAAACTTATGATCATAAACCGTCGTCACTTATGTCAGGCTCGTAGCCATGTACTATATATATGCAGTGTTCGACAGGCGCAACTCGAAGCAAGCTTCCGCGAGGAAATGGTTTCCGTAAACAAAATCAGACAAAGAAAATCATTATAAACATGCTTTACCCTAAAAAACTGTTTTCTTCGTAATTACAGTATCACCACAATCCTTCATAATTACAGCAAAGTGAGGGCGCAGCGTCGACCGAAGTAGCAAGAATGCAATGTTTATGGCGTGTTTACGTTGCGGACATGGAACAAGCATTGCAGTTTTGCTAATTAAGACGAATACCGCAACGTAGGAATGACCTGGGTGGGCTGGTTCAAGTGAATACTGCTGATACAAAACGGCCCTGTAGCTCAGTGCCAGAATTCAAGAACATTCATTCATGCATGGCAAGCGTCGCGCCATCGAAATGGTCGCCTTCGTTTATGATACTCATAAGTTGAACGTCGCGATCAGTGAAAGCTTTTTGTGAAAACGGGGCACGGGGAAACGTAAAGCATTATCGTGTTCTGCACCAGTATATGCAATCATGCAGTGGAATTCGGAAGCACGGTTGTCGTGCATTTGCCCGAATTCAGTGGTAAGCATCGCAGAAGGTGGAACGGGCCGCCTAAATTGCTACCCGGCGGCTCCTTTGAGACTACGAAAAAACTGCTGAATCCTGACGATAGTGCGAGCTCTGATGCGCGGAGAAATGTTGCTATTGGACCCGTGTGTAGTGCAACTCGATCGATCCCCTATAGGCGAAAATTCCGATGAATGGCCAGCGCAGGAGTGTAACTTCTGTTTTCTGTATCCAGAACTCCTACCATGCTTACTCTAACACGCAAATTTTCCGGTGCATATACAAAGTCTTTCGGTCTGGCAGTTCATCCTCGGACATTTTGCCACAAATCGAGTCTCGATACAAAACGCAACTGACGACTCCAAATTCTAATATGAACAGAAAAAAGTGAACTTACGCAAAGGCTCTATAGACGCAGGCTACATGGTCTAGCAAAGGTTAGAGGAGGGGGTGCGCATATATATATATATATATATATATATATATATATATATATATATATATATATATATATATATATATATATATATATATATATATATATATATATATATATATATATATATATATATATATATATATAAACGAACGTATGAATATTAACAGGGTGATTATGCATAGACGGGACTAAACACTGCTTAGCATCACCTAACTATATCCAGGTGACTAAAATCATCATCACAAAACTAGTAGTGTTACTGAAAATCACGTGACATCGCGTAACTGTTCAAACAGTGTAACATCACGTATCTACAGTGTGGCGAAAAATCACTAACATCACGTGACTAGTCACGTGGATAAAATCGCATGACATAACAGCTATTCAGGTGACACGTTCCCGCCATAAACCACGTAACAACTATAGTCACGGGGCTAAAATCACGCAATATCACGCAACTTGTCACGTGACACGTTCCCGTCAAAGCCACCTGACATGTGCGTGGTGTGGGGAAGAGACCAAAATCGGAGATGAGTAGCTAGTTTTAGCCATACTACTAACGAAAAAACTCGGCAGATCCTACGTACCTTGAGAATCGACAATTGTGAAGCGCGCGGAGGAAAGGTGACCGTGTTGTAATTTTTTTAATGAGCGACAGGTCATGAAATGACGCTAAATATATGTATAAATGCTGCACGCACAGACATATGTGTAATAATTGCAGAGGGTTAGATAACCAGTTGTTTGAACTTGCGCAACGACGTCAACAGGGACATGAGTATTAGCAACACCAGAAGCGATAAGCTAATATGAAGCGCTGGTGGTGCTCGCGAGGATAGCTCTGGACACAGCAACATTAATCAACTCCAGCGCACGGCGCTTAACTAGAATTGGCGTTAACCCGACGTGAAGGCTGCATCAAAAAAGTACGTGTGTAAGTTTTTTTTAAATATAAAATCAGATAGTCAGCACTGCAACCACAACTGACGTTCCACGAACATTAGGGCGTACTTGAAAAGCAGTTCCGAGGTATGGGCTGCCTTTGTGGTATAACACTTGATTGTCACGCAGAACGCTTAGGTTTGATTCCTGCTGAGGCCTTGACATTAATTCTTTGCATTCGTCCGATCAATGCTGCCGATGTCGGCATTTCTTAACGCTCATAAAATTGCCCATGTGTGTTCTCGTCGTTCCTGGGTATACGCTAAGTTTCAATCACCTGTGGCACATACCCGCATGCCAGTGGCACACACCTGCCGGCGGGTATGTGCCACTGTCTGGCGGGAAGTGTTTGATGACGTACGCGACGGGGTCGCGACATTATTCATGTGTTGACCAGCGCGTCGAATTCGCCATACCATCTTACTCTCCTGAACTAATTTTGGTTCACGCTAAGAGGGTGATCACGCGAGAACCCAGACGTAAGCGGCTAGATAGATAGTTACGCACATGGACGGCAAAAGTGCATACAGTACGCAAAAAAACATCGCATTTAAAATTACACATCGCTAACAAAAGCTTGGCATAACCTGCAGAACTTAACTGCAGTTCGGAAACTTGCTCCGCTGATGCACCCTGCCTTGCGCCACAAGTCCAAGCTGCAGAGGTTTTTCCCCGCAATTACGCCCCATGGAGGTATGCAGTGGGAACACGTGGTATTACAGCATTTCAATTCAAATAGAAGCACTACCCCCCCCCCCCCCCCATTTTGTCGCATGTTGTACGCAGCGAAGAATGGTTGACAAAATTACAAAGATTCTTAGTCGAATCAAGGTGGTTTTGATTGGAAATCTCTCAATTAGTAATATTTGATTTCTTCTAACCATTTTAAAATTCATTAGATTTAAGAGTAATATGTTATCCATTATCTAAATAATCGTTTCTTGGCTAGTCGCCTAGAGTGGGTGTGAGCCATTCGTTTGTGCCATCATCATCATCATCATCATCATCATCATCATCATCATCATCATCATCATCATCATCATCATCATCATCAAATTTCATACCGTACGCTGGTTTGTGTTTAGGAAATGAAATACAACTCGCACAGCGCCGACCATTGCAGCAAACAGTACTCACGTCAAGCAGCACGCTGAAATTACGTCTCGTTAAGTGTCAATGCACTGCCAGGTATTTTAAACCGCACACGCTCTCACCCCTTTCCGTTTTTTTTTTTTTCATTTTTATTCCCTTCTCGTTTCCTGTTATTGCGGATAGAAAGCCTGCCCGTTCTTTTCCCGGCCAGTGCGTTTTATGTTTTCCTGCTGTTACCGCAGACGAAAGCGAGAGTTTGGGAAGCAGTTCGTTACCTCGTGTAGAGTGTTATAGTGGGTGTTTCTATTCTCATCTTCGCGACATTTCAGAGAAGCAGTGGCTGGCGCGACATTTCCTTGCATTTTGTGCTCACTCATTTTTGCGGCTAACGGATGCTGATGAATGCCTTAATTTCGCGGTGTTTTTGCCTGTGTGTTGCACTTTACTCAGCAATGCACCGTTTTCGGCTTCGCCGGTATGACATAATGGTGCCTACAGAGCAACAAACGACACGAACAGGAATGGAAGCTACGGAAACGGACGCCCGTGTAGTGCCTGTGTGTGTGTGTGTCATTTCTATCTTTGTCCGTGCCTTTCTCGCGCTATAGCATCATTATTCTACCCTCCGCTTTTTTTTTTCTGACGCTGTGATTATATACGGTGCTATGCTCACCCTTGCTCTCAAGAGCTAACTCTTTTGGTCGGCCACGATTTCGATTTGTCTGCAACATTAAAGCCCAATTTCTTAAGTCTGAAGATGATTATTTGATCTTCAAGGGAAGTGTGCTCTATTCAAAGATGATGGATTGATTGATCGATTGATAAGTGGGGCTTAACGTCCCAAAACACCATATGATTATGAGATACGCCGTAGTGGAAGGCTCCGGAAATTCGGACCATGCACCTGGGGTTCTTTTACGTGCACCCAAGTCTGAGCACACGGGTCTCCATCGAAAACGCGGCCACCGCAGCTGGATTCGATCCCGCGACCTGCGGTTGATGATGAATAATATAAAACAGCGCTTGAGACGGGACGAAATCAAGACACGGACGCAGTGCCTATGTCTTCATCTCGTGCCGTCCGAAGCGGCTGTTTTACCCATCATTTACTATGCACCAACCAGCCCAATCAAGCACACCGCACACGGTACTCTATTCACAGGCGTTATGTAGGATGTGCTGAATTATTTGCAATGTAAAGTGTGTGTTACAAAGTTTTGGGACCACTACGTGTGCGATAACAAGACATTTCTCAGCAATTTGTAACTTTATTTGGTTGAACGGCACTGCACATGTTGTTAGCGCGTTTTGAAAAGGACAGAGAATCTACATTCAAAACTGCTTTCCCATGCAGTGGTACAGTTCTATAGCCACTGTAGCAGTGGTAAAATTCGGCCTTTTCTTGTTTCCCGTGGTCCCTAAATTTCTGACGGTGGCTGCACTTTCGCATTAAACGGCTTGTTTCACGGCCCATCGTGCTTCATGGCTGAAGTACTTTCAATTATTAAGCTGTAAGCAACAGCTTGATGTAGATTTCGGCAGCGTGTTTCACAAGCATTGGCAACATGGGTGCACATAATCTTCGTAAATGTAAGACTTCCGAGCAATGGAGGTACATTGATTCTATATTAACGTGCACTTGAAGTATATGAGCTGTGCAGATGAAAACAGCATGATTACTAAGTGTTTCGCCATTGAAGAAAAAAAAAAGGGGGGATATAAACATGGTTGTGTTACCGCTTTGCTGTAAAATACACGACATATGTCACAGGCGACGGCGCTGCTTTATACACAGCTGTAAAGCATCGTGGCGTAAGCCGCGTAAATATCCTTTGCGTGAAACTCGAAGGCCATCTTGAAGAGAAGCGGTGCACCAAAGCAGAATATCGCCCGCGTGCGTACTTCGTTGTGTGTGCTCTGTGCAAAGTGGAGTGCGCCAGCGTTGTATAGTATAAGTGCGTCTTGTAGGTAGAGTGACTCCGCGTTAAATGTGCTACATAGCAAAGATCACGCCTACATCGTTGGCAACATTCAAACGCCTATCGAAACGGGGTGTTAGCGAATGCTCCTAGGTCGGAACAACAGCTGCCTCTGAGAGTACCGCATATATCGCGAGCTCACGAACACATGAAGGACCGCTAAACAACACCTGAGAATGCACGTATGGTTTTTATACGAGGTTCATATTGTTACGTTTGAAAGAGACTGGTAGACGTTGAAAGGGGCCGTTTATCAGGTCGTGAGGGGCAGCTCAGAAGCGGCCGACTGGTTAAAGATCCTCCTGGTCCTATTCTTTCTTTCTCGCTCTGGGCGACAAGTGCGTTCACCGTATACGCTTCTTTGTCTTCGTGCATGTACGCAACAATATACTAGGAATGAAAGTTGTGAATGGTCTTTTACCCTATATGTCTCGCATGATTTCGTGCGCGATCGACAGATTTCACTTGTTTTTGCGCATTTTCGACCGTGCAAGCGGAGATAGTAGCATGTAGCTGGAAAATTTGAAATTCCGATAAGCTGAACGCTGAGTACTGACGTTGTCTATGTGTTTTAAATGTATTTAAAGACTCTGGTTTTACAAATAGGTGGCGCGGAGGGGATTCGTCTATATGAAGTGTAGGTAAAGCGACAAATAAACTACTCTCTCGTCCTTTAATACGCAGTGGTTTAGCGACTCGTGAAACTCCAGGGATCTAGTTTTTATAACAGGAATTAACACACTATAAACACATGTGCCGAACGTGTCAGCTTGTGTTATAGTCTATATATCTTCAGAAGAAACGTCGTCGTTGATTGTGATCAACGAGCTAGCCTACCACGAGGAGGAATGACTGCCCGTCCAGAGGGCTAGGCAGGGCTAGGCTGTACCCCAACTGTAGAAAGTGCACGCAGAAACCAAGCGACCTATACGCGATGAATTCGAGTTGAAAAAATCCGCGTAAATGCAAAGAAAATTTAACGCTTCTGAGCTGCGGAGGTAATTGTGACTGTTATGTTGACAATTATGTCACTTTTTGACTGCATGCAGTGGGTTTTTGTGATTTTTGAATAATTTGTTTTAAATTTCTTCTAACTGCTATGCTAAATTGTATGTTGTATGTGCTGTGGACTTGCTACGCTTGGAGACATTGACTTTTCGTGAACTTTGTTATTAGACACTTCTACGTAATAATGAGTATAGCCGGCGCCCTCTTGGTCCGCCAATGTGTCCTTACATCACATCAATAAAACAAAAACATCTACTTCAACTTGCATTTAAAATACGATCTGTGCAGGGAAGAACAGTTACGCACGTATACGATGTGTCTGTAAATATGTTCCTATGTGGACGAAACTTTGTAAGAGACTTTCGTTTTTAAGTGGTGCTTGCGTGCCCGCAGCTCACAACGTAAAAATATGTGGTAGCGCTCGACAGCAGCAGTGAAGGTTAGTCTCGCAGAGCGCTAACGTTAGAAGGTTTTATCAGTAAGTTTTTTTTAAAATCAGAACATGCTTACATTAGCGTTAGCGTGCGCCTCAGCGCTAACGCTAAAACTAAACGCGCTGCCTGTCAACTGGTAATCTTTTAGTACAGCGGAGGGCATTCCCGCCAACGCTAACGCAATAGTTATAAAAAAAGCGCTATATGCACTGTAGAAACCTCAAGTACGCCACTAAATCGAGTTGACTTGAAGTCACCAAGGCTGCGCCTCGGTGGCGCGTTTGGTTCAGTGTAGAGTCAGACAGCCCGAAACAGATCGTTTTCTTTCGACATATGCGATAATCGAGTATTATTCAAGACGCCTATTACCTGGCTCAGCTTGACTTGTGACCGCGTTTGTCTTATCTTGGAAGCAAGGTAATCAGTACAACGTCGCCATCTTTGCGCTGCTACCGAAAACATGAGCGAACATTGTAGACAATCTTTTTTAAAGTCCTCTGCACCCCCAGTCGAGTGTGTATCTCGAAAACGCAGATTTTTTATCATCAGTATACAGCTGGCGAATCCTCATAACTCAAATCTAAATCAAATACGACCAGTGTTTGGTAGTAAAAAAGTTCCCCAATGTAGGCTGATGACTATAAACATTCGAAATGGACAGCTCTCGCTTTAACAGGCATTGCCATCTTGCCCTACGTACAGGATATCTCGCGTGCGTTAGCGTTCATTTTTGTATTGAAAAAATAGCGTTCGTACGTTAGAGTTCTGGCTAAGAGTTCACCAATGTAGGCTGACGACTATAAATATTCGAAATGGGTAACTCTCGCTTCAACAGTCATTGTCATCTTGCCCTACGTACAAGATCTCTCGCGTGCGTTAACGTTCATTTTTGTATTGCAAAAATAGCGTTCGTACGTTAGAGTTCTGGCTAAGAGTTCACCAATGTAGGCTGACGACTATAAATATTCGAAATGGACAGCTCTCGCTTTAACAGGCATTGCCATCTTGCCCTACGTACAGCATATCTCGCGTGCGTTAGCGTTCATTTTTGTATTGAAAAAATAGCGTTCGTACGTTAGAGTTCTGGCTAAGAGTTCACCAATGTAGGCTGACGACTATAAATATTTGAAATGGGTAACTCTCGCTTCAACAGTCATTGTCATCTTGCCCTACGTACAAGATCTCTCGCGTGCGTTAACGTTCATTTTTGTATTGCAAAAATGGCGTTCGTACGTTAGAGTTCTGGCTAAGAGTTCACCAATGTAGGCTGACGACTATATAAATATTCGAAATGGACAGCTCTCGCTTTAACAGGCATTGCCATCTTGTCCTACGTACAGCATATCTCGCGTGCGTTAGCGTTCATTTTTGTATTGCAAAAATAGCGTTCGTACGTTAGAGTTCTGGCTAAGAGTTCACCAATGTAGGCTGACGACTATAATAATTCGAAATGGACAGCTCTCGCTTTAACAGGCATTGCCATCTTGCCCTACGTACAGCATATCTCGCGTGCGTTAGCGTTCATTTTTGTATTGAAAAAATAGCGTTCGTACGTTAGAGTTCTGGCTAAGAGTTCACCAATGTAGGCTGACGACTATAAATATTCGAAATGGGTAACTCTCGCTTCAACAGTCATTGTCATCTTGCCCTACGTACAAGATCTCTCGCGTGCGTTAACGTTCATTTTTGTATTGCAAAAATGGCGTTCGTACGTTAGAGTTCTGGCTAAGAGTTCACCAATGTAGGCTGACGACTATATAAATATTCGAAATGGACAGCTCTCGCTTTAACAGGCATTGCCATCTTGCCCTACGTACAGCATATCTCGCGTGCGTTAGCGTTCAGTTTTGTTTTGCAAAAATGGCGTTCGTACGTTAGAGTTCTGGCTAAGAGTTCACCAATGTAGGCTGACGACAATAAATATTTGAAATGGACAGCTCTCGCTTTAACAGGCATTGCCATCTCGTCCTACGTACAGGATATCTCGCGTGCGTTAGCGTTCATTTTTTTATTGCAGAAATAGCGTTCGTACGTTATAGTTCTGGCTAAGAGTTCACCGATGTAGGCTGACGACTATAAATATTCGAAATGGACAGCTCTCGCTTTAACAGGCATTGCCATCTTGCCCTACGTACAGGATATCTCGCATGCGTTAGCGTTCACTTTTGTATTGCAAAAATAGCGTTCGCACGTTAGAGTTCTGGCTAAGAGTTCACCAATGTAGGCTGACGACTATAAATATTCGAAATGGACAGCTCTTGCTTTAAGAGGCATTGCCGTCTTGCCTTACGTACAGGATATCTCGCGTGCGTTAGCGTTCATTTTTGTATTGCAAAAATAGCGTTCGCACGTTAGAGTTCTGGCTAAGAGTTCACCAATGTAGGCTGACGACTATAAATATTCGAAATGGACAGCTCTCGCTTTAACAGGCATTGCCATCTTGCCCTACGTACAGGATATCTCGCATGCGTTAGCGTTCATTTTTGTATTGCAAAAATAGCGTTCGCACGTTAGAGTTCTGGCTAAGAGTTCACCAATGTAGGCTGACGACTATAAATATTCGAAATGGACAGCTCTCGCTTTAACAGGCATTGTCATCTTGCCCTACGTACAGGATATCTCGCATGCGTTAGCGTTAATTTTTGTATTGCAAAAATAGCGTTCGTACATTAGAGTTCTGGCTAAGAGTTCACCAATGTAGGCTGACGACTATAAATATTCGAAATGGACAGCTCTCGCTTTAACAGTCATTGCCATCTTGCTCTACGTACAGGATCTCTCGCGTGCGTAAGCGTTCATTTTTGTATTGCAAAAATAGCGTTCGTACGTTAGAGTTCTGGCTACGTTAACGTTCTGCACATGCTCAGTTAGGAACACACAACGCTAGCGCTAACTCTAAATCTTTGCGTTTGCTCTTTCCCGCTCTATTAAACTCTATATCAACTGCTGCGTAAGCAGCGTCTGTAATCGGGTTGAGTACGTGAGAACCTTGCGTTTAGCAGAGTGTGTAAAAGCAGCAGTTCTGCGCGCACGCGCTCTATGCGCAACACGGCTCTCAACTTACACGAAAAGTGCTAATCGTGTATAGAGTGCATGTTCTGACATAAAATCCTCAAACGTCCTCGGGCTTTTACGCAACAACGTTCCCGAACTATTTGATAGGTAAATTTTGATATAAAATATGGTCGCGCCGTAAACATGCTTGGTATCAACAGAGATGAAGTTGCTTTCGAGTTTCTCCTCTTTGTGTAACAAGCGGCGAGAGTACAACTACTACGTCTTCATTATAATTGCCTCATCCGAGCAGTTTGTCTAGCATTGTATCTATCTACCGTGTTGCCGTCGGAAAACTGCACGCCCTCAAACGCAGGCGAATGGAACGGCCATTTCAGGGCACCGCGTACCGTGTTGCTTTGCTCTACAGACGCGCGCTATTCTAACCGTAGCGCAGGCGAGAGCACACGTGATAAGGACCACTTACCGCTCTGGTAGCAAGCGGTGGCTGCCCCTCGGATCTCAAAAAGATCAAGCTTCCCCGCCTATTTCGGCGGCCTGTTTCAAGTTAATCGCTACGTCAGGCGTGGATAGCAACTAGTATACTCGAGAGTAAAAAAGGGGAAAAAAAATCTCCCAGCTTCGTTTGGCAGACACTGACGAAACAGCGAAGCAGGTGGCTTTCAAGGAAGCCTTCGCTTCGCCAATTATTTTAGCTCGTCGAATGATCTGGGATTTCAATACAGTGTGTCTCAATGAACTGGAATGAAGTGGGTGAATTAAGTGGTCGCAGTGGCGAGTGTAGCGGTGAGTTGTGTGAGTAGTGAGTAGTGGGAGTGTGTGAAGCAGTAGTGGGCGTAAAGTAATTTGTGGGAGGATTAGTGGGTGTAGTGGAGGTTGTGGAAGTAGTGGGAGCGTTGGAAGCAGTAGTGGGCGTAGTGTAATTTGTGGAGCGATTAGTGGGCGTAGTGGTGACTTGTGGGAGTGGTGAGTAGTGGTAGCTTTGGAAGCAGTAGTGGGCATAGTGTAATTTGTGGGAGGATTAGTGGGCGTAGTGGTGACTTGTGGGAGTGGTGAGTAGTGGTAGCTTTGGAAGCAGTAGTGGGCATAGTGTAATTTGTGGAGCGATTAGTGGGCGTAGTGGTGACTTGTGGGAGTGGTGAGTAGTGGGACTGTTGGAAGAAGTAGTGGGCATAGTGGGATTTGTGGGGGGATCAGTGGGCGTAGTGGTGAGTCGTGGTAGTGAGTAGTGGGAGTGTTTGAAGCAGTAGTGGGCGTGGTGTAATTTGTGGGACGATTATTGGGCGTAATGGTGACTTGTGAGTGTAGTGAGTAGTGGTAGTGTTGCAAGCAGTAGTGGGCGTAGTGTAATTTGTGGGACGATTAGTGAGCGTAGTGGTGAATTGTGGGAGTAGTGAGTAGTGGGATTGTTCGAAGCAGTAGTTGGCGTAGTGTAATTTGTGAGAGGATTAGTTGTTGTAGTGGTGAGTTGTGGAAGTAGTGAGTAGTAAGAGTGTTGGAACCAGTAGTGGGCGTAGCGCAATTTGTGGGACGATTAGTGGTCGTAGTGGTGACTTTGGGGAGTAGTGAGTAGTGGCAGTGTTGGAAGCAGTAGTCGGCGTAGTGTAACTTGTGAGAGGATTAGTGGGCGTGGTGGTGAGTTGTGGGAGTGGTGGGAGCAGTGGCACGTAGAAGTGGAATTTATCCACTTTCTGTGGCACATATCCGTTAACGATCTACGACGGCCCCTGGATATGAAAGGTTCGACCAAAAACAGCTACGCTGTTTAAAAAGAAGTACCCGAGCACTGGTTCTTCTCTAACACGTGATTTCAGCAGCGCGATTCGGTTACCTTACAGCGTATGTGTGTGTGTATTTACTGTCTTTGTTGACCTTCACGTGAAGAAGGTTGAATTGCGGGACTTGTTACTCTCGTTTACCTCATACTTCAGTACCTATCTTTCGCAAGCAGCATGAAAAGGTCATTTAGAAAAAGGCAGAATCATGACCTGCGCTGAGGTGGTAAGTATGCAATGAAACAAAGTATATTAGTCCACACAATATAATTCCAGAGTTTCCAATCGTCGGAACCCATAAAGTTTCCGCAATATGCACTAGATGGAACTCTGGCGCTAGTGTCTATGGGAACTGCAATGAATAGCGCTTCAGCCAGCATGGGAGTTGAATGTAAACATTCGACAGAAGTCTGCCTGGTTGGCTATGAAACTGGGAGATGATTTAGACTCCAACCAAAAGTTTGGAAGAAACCCGACGTTTTGAAACTGACTTGGTTCCTTCCTCTGGGGTGACTGCGGAGACTCTTAGGGGTGACTCCGCAGTCACCTCTAAGGAAGGAATTAAGTCGGTTTCGAAACGTCAGGTTTCTTCAGAACTTTTGGTTCGAGTCTAAGTCATCTCCCAGCATGGGAGTTATGGGTATGACATGGATTTGCCTAGCCTTCGTACATTACGTTTGTTCCGGCTTCGCGTGGCTTGAAGCTGCTTTGTCACGAAACAACAATTGGCAAATGCTCGGCAGTTATGCTCCACCACCTTAACCTTTTAGGCTTACCACTTCAAATTGTTTCACGAAGTGAAAAACGGTTTGTTATTTCTTTCGAAACGAAATCAGAACACAGCAATAAACGAAGCAACAAGTGTGTTCGCCGCCCGCAAGCACGAAGACTAGGCAAATCTATGTCATACCCACAATTCACATGTTCGCTGGACGATCGCAGAATCACTGTCCCCTCTAGTTAATTTTAGAAAACTCCCATGTTGGAACCAACGGTTCTAGGTTCCAAAAACGTCGATTGGAGTGGTTCGAAACGGAATGTACCCCGGGGACCGCTATGTGGTGTGTGATTTTATTAGGAGAATATTTACTGTAATGTTTCAGGTGAGAATGTTATTCTCTTTTAGTAGCTTGCTCCTTTTGTAGGGGGTTGTCTCTCGTCGTTGCGCCGGTGTGTACGCTTGTGCTCATTGCCCCCGCTAGAGGCGCAGCTGTGCTCAGGCCGCCGCCGATTAGGCGACGCTCGCTCCACTCTCGGCGCGTGCTCTAGTTTGGTGGGAGACCGCTAGGTGGCCGCACCAATATATAGCGCTCGCTCTCTGCGCGCTTCCTTTCTCTTTCGCCGGACATCACTCAGTGCGCGTCGAAAGTGCTACCCACTATGACACCGCAGAAGCCAAGGTTGTGGCTCGGAGGGCTCGCAATGCGGTTGCAGCGTGGTCTCGCCGTCAGGACCCATCTAGAACTTTCCACTACATCCTATATTTCAAAATGCTCTGGTTTCGTACCTTACGAATCATAAAGCTATTATGCTAAATGTAAAACGCTCCTCTGAGTTTATGTGATCGGTAAATAAGCTATTGAACAAAATTTCTATACTGCGTCAGTACGTAAATATCTGTATAAAGTGCATTAGTATGGAAATAATAAATATTGTGTATAGAGCGTGTGTATACAATCGCACCACAACGACTCTCGTGTCACGTCGTTGTGTGATGATGACTGAGCATATGTACAGAGGATTCATTGTCTACCGGATTTAACGTCTGGAGCACGGTGTTAGAATACCGTGCTTGCTCCAGTTAAGGAGGTTGCTTCAGACCACGGTGTTAGAACACCGTGGTCTGGAGCAAGCTTCTTAACTCTGGTTACCGCGCGAAAATGATTGTTTTTCACATGTCTTGGGAGATCGTTTTTGCCAATTAGAAAAGGACCCCAGCACGCATTGCGGCATTCCAAACTTAGCACAACAAAATTCTCTTCTAAAAAAATGTATGTTGTAGAGCAACAAAAATATTTTAGAATGAAAAAATTGTGAATAAAGTGAAATTCTTGGTCATAATCTGGTAAACACTGCAATAAAAACACTATATATATGCAAAAATATTCGAAACAAAGAAACTTCAGAATGTAAATTTTGTAGATAAATGACTTAGAAACAGTATAAAAATAATAAATGTTGTACAAAAATGTTTCTCTTCACATAGACAAAGAAAGTCAAAACCGAGGTGCTGCTCCGTTGCTCGTGCTATGCGGTGAAGCATTGCATAGTTTGTTTTTTGTGAGACATAAGTGTACTCGTACACTTTTTCTCAGTAAATTTTTGTTGTGTTGCGATAAGAGTCTCCTGGTGTTCCAATATAAGTAGACGGGTACTCGTGATGTAAATAATTCCTCTATAATTGAGATGTCCAATGAACTTCGCTATTCCCTCTTTCCATGAGTCACCTTGCACCGCCTAGGTTGGCATTCCAATATATGCATCCTAGCATATTTCTTTGCATTTTGCGCATATCGTAATTGAAAAGAGGACAATATCGTGCGAAGTTCTAAAGCGTCTCGTACTGCTCCGTTGTCAGGGCCAAGATGCGCTCCGGGGGCCTTCTTGTTGTTAGGAGAAGCTCTGCAGCCAGCGCCATCACACTGCGCCCCAGCGAAGTTTCGACCACGCACGTAACCTGAGTAGCTATAAGATTGTGCGCAAAGGTCAGAAGCTATGCGCAGATGCGGCGGAGGAAACAACTCGAGGATGTAAACAAAACAAACCTACGAACGACTGCGGATATCTCTGGATGACACAAAACATCGTCTCCATAAAACATGAAGCTGAGGTGCTGTCATCCTCGAACACTAAGCTCGTCATCACTCAATTCAGGTGGGGTTACAAAACATTGTCGAGCAGCGCGTGTGTTTTGCAGCCCTAATGCGCACCCATGCGCGCGTGACGACGACGTCATAGGAGCGACTAGTGACACCAGATGCGACCCTGTGTCTGATGTAACGATGCAAGCAAAATCAAAGCTGCTGGAAACTGTCAGAGAAGGCCGCCTCAACACTTTAAACACACGGCGGGCCTTCGCAAATATTTCCTGTAGAACAACGTTTTCCTGACTCCTAGCAGCAGCTCTCTATTGAATATATGGCATAAATTTCTGGCTGTCATTACTGCTAGACGTAGTCAAATTGCGAAGCTGACACTTCAATTCGATATTTGGCTTGCAGAGGTTCATTTCCTTACAGAACTTAGGTATCACTGTACCATAATCATGAGGCGCACGCACTTTTGTCAAGTTCCCCAGCCTAGTGTACTTTTCCAACAATACACGCACATTGGATCCCGCAAAGGTCTGTTAAAAACCACTATGTGTCCGAAACGGTTATATTCAAATTGATTATGAAAGTTGAGTGGCTGGACTAACTGATAGAAAGTGCTGGGTGCACGAGAAACAAGTTTAGCATGCCAAAATAAATTATCCAAAAGCGTCGATCACCGGTGATCGATTTGGATAGGCGTGGTAACGAAAGAGTAAATCATCCGTCGAGCTACGAACATGACGCCTCAAGTTATATTTAAACTTTAAGTTCGACATCCTTTGGTTCATGATGACGTCTGCATTACTGACGGCGCTAGAGGCTGATCGGCTGTAAATTTCGAATTATTAGTATTTCAAGCTGTACTTTTTGTGTAATTATTGATTATATTTTTGGACAATCCGTATCGATGTCATTGGAAAATTTTGTTGAAATGCACTAATGATTTCCACCTCAGCACAAGTAGTCAATAGTAAACGGAACAAATACCTACAAAAGCGGGATTCCCCACAGAGCTGTATTGTGGAAAAGACATGTTGATAAGTTATAAAAACGGCAAAATATAATAATAATAATAATAATAATAATAATAATAATATTAAGAAGAAGAAGAAGAAGAAGAAGAAGAAGAAGAAGAATGGGGGGGTTTTGTCATAAAACAACAATGTGATTGTGAGAGACGCCGTAGGGGCTCCGTAAATTTCGACCACTTTGGGTACTTCAACGTGCACCTAAATCTTGTACATGGGCCTGGTGCATTTCGCCTGTATCGAAACTCGGCCGCTGCTCCCGGAATCCGATCCCGCGACCATTGGATCAGCAGTGAAGCATCATGACCACTAGGACACCACGGCGGCTGCTGAAGGCAATAATAACGCATTGATGGCTGAAATTTGCGTTGACTCCCGTTTTAATGGCTTCTCCGTAGTGCATAGGCGCCTTCAGGAAGTGCAACGTTTAGAAAATTGAAGAGCGGACACTGCGCTAAAAAAGGAAAAGCCGCAAGCGGCGCCAGCACTGAATTTTCAAGGTGTGTCATAGTTCTTGCAGTCCACTGGTTTCGGACTGCTCTATGCTTTGCCAAAAGCCAGTACAGGCATTCAGCCAGGGTATCATTGACATCTCTAGAGTCAGCGCCTCCGTCAGGTGCATGCTGCATTTAGACCGGACACTCAAGAAAAACTATCGTATGTGTTACTTAAAAGTTTGTCGAGAACGTTGTTGAGACGTTAAAAGCTTGAAATTTGACAAAGCGGTTTGAACTGTCGTATGTCAATGGCCACGAGAAAACTAATGAAAAAAAAAAACGTGCAAGCGAACTTCACCACAATACTTGGTGTAGTGCTATGCTGCATACTTATGGATACCTTGCCACCTCTACTTCTTCGAGTTTAGCACGTAACTGGTCTGAGACATGGAAAGCTCTAAAAACTCGCCCAAGTTTCCGTCCTTCTAAGTTCTAGAAACGTCATTACTGATGTCGGTATCGAAACCAGTGCCGTCGTATTTCTAGAACAATCACTGTGCAATCTGCTGACATCCAAAGTTGTCACTTTTATTCTGATAGCAATTATATGAACACACTCGGGTGGATTTCGCCGCCGGCGTCGACGTCGGCGTCGATGTCATGCACCGTATATGTACACGTATCTATATATATGAAAACTCAAGAAAGAGAAAAAAAAATTAGAAATAAGACTGTGGCGCGCGGAATTGAACGTGGGACCTCCGCGTCTTGAATGGGAGGCGTTAACTACTGAGCCATCGAGGGGTACCTCCTTCAACGTTCACACGGCAAGCTATTCATATCTACCACTTACCGCTGTTGGCGGGTATTTCAGGGGGGCGGGGCCCCGCCGCGGTGGTCTAGTGGCTAAGGTACTCGGCTGCTGACCCGCAGGTCGCGGGCTCGAATCCCGGCTGCGGCGGCTGCATTTCCGATGGAGGCGGAAATGTTGTAGGCCCGTGTGCTCAGATTCGGGTGCACGTTAAAGAACCCCAGGTGGTCTAAATTTCCGGAGCCCTCCACTACGGCGTCTCTCATAATCATATAGTGGTTTTGGGACGTTAAACCCCACATATCAATCAATCAATCAGGGGGGCGGGGGTCTATCGTGTTTTCATCATTATCAGCAAAATGGCACAGTGAGCGCACGGCGGCTTTCATCACTCACGTGTACTTTGGCTCGTGTAGAGATTAAGGGGGTGTACGCTCGATCGCGCGCCCTTATCTTGCAGTGGGGATAATCGTACGTCTTGGCTGGCATTGGAATTTCACCGGAACAATTATGTTGTAGTTACCGGGCTCACAAAGGTCACTGCGATCGTTGCACAGCCTCCGTTTGCGAAAAAGGCGCGCTTTATAGACACAGCGGAGTAACAACTGAAGCGCTCATTCGCTTTAATTTGTACCTGTGAGTACGTTTCATGCGTCCTTTGTGCGTGAGAAACGCGAGGCACGTTTCGATCTGCTTGCCATTCTGCGCGTGACCTTCCAATTTGCTGCTATCGCGTTCATTGCTCCGCTTTTGAGGCAAAGCTGTGATTTTTTTTAAGTGACAAAAGAAGGCTCGTTTTATCTCCCGAAATATGAGGTACGTGATGTACAGGAGCAGTCAGGCCTTGACATTCGTCCAATATTTATCTCAACCGGCACATGTAAAGTGTTTTAATTTAAGTTGACTGTCAACATTCTAACAAGTGATACGTCTTAGGCGAACGATACTAAGTGCAT
Organism: Rhipicephalus microplus; assembly: GCF_043290135.1. Classification (NCBI taxonomy): domain Eukaryota; kingdom Metazoa; phylum Arthropoda; class Arachnida; order Ixodida; family Ixodidae; genus Rhipicephalus; species Rhipicephalus microplus. Next base: position 232,975,929 of record NC_134700.1, read on the forward strand.
TATGTCTGCTATCGACTTGAGTTATACTATTTTATGTGCTATTAGTTAATTACGTAAGATCAGTGGAGTTAAGTGCCTTCTCAGCAGACTGGTTGTGTAGTTTCTTTAATCAGGTACCCTGAAAAGCTGAGTTGAAATTTCATAGGGGAAATTGCAATTAGTGGAGTAAGAAATTTTCGTGAGTCAAAATGCACAAATTAATAAAATCACCAGATTCAGTATGCATCAATTGGCACAAGGCCAATCACTCATACAGTTACAAGTCAAAAGGTTCCCAATATACGCGGTCGCACGGGAGGGGGCAGGGAGGCACCCTCTCATCCGCCTCTAGTCACCTAAGAGAACGGGTGTGCAAAGGCGTTCAAACGTATGGCTTACAGCCCCAAAGCTTGCAACGCTGGTGTCGTCACTCCTCCTCCCAATTTGTCCCCACTATCTTTCCCGACCTAAGCCATGATACCGAAGAAAAACGGTGATTCTTTAAGCTGGTTAATGCTCACTACTTCCACAACGGTACAAATCAAACCGAAGTCCTCAACTACGATGTATCTTATAATCTCATCACGGTTTCGAGAAACGAAACCCCAGAATATAATCATTGATATTTTACACACAGATTTACTCGTGTACAGGTTTCATTTCTTCATTGAAATTCTAGAATGCCTTAAAGTGCGCTCAGTTTTCATGTACGCTTGTCAAGGCTAAACTTTTCTTCGCCCAATCGTTGTAATGGAATTCTTCAAGATACTGCATGCGCCTTTTTTAACACGAAAATGTTTTATGCCGGGCTACACCACGGCTCCGTGACGTATGCTCGCCACGGATAACGACGCTGTAAAATAGTTACTGACAGATTGCTAAGTAAGAAACGAGAAAGAAAGTTCCGCAGTTGGGCGTCGAACCAGCGACGTCGTGCGCTTGCTAACCACTACACCACAAAGCGACCCTTGCCGAACACGTCAACGGCGAGCCATATGTATACACCATGCACCACTGGTGGTCCTCGGAGCTGGGATACTTCAGCGTGTTTTAGTAACCAGTAGCAAACTGGCACGACGGGCGCGCGCTCTAAAGGTCGTGGTGCCGCGCTACACCGCGCGCGCACCTTTACACGGCACGGTCAAAATGCGCATAGATGTTCTTAGCGTGTTGGCTCACTCGCGCGTGCTTATATCTGGATTCGGGCGCTTTGTACATCTTGTGCCACCACCGAAAGTTAGCTTAGAAGTGACACTAGTTGGAGAGAGCGCGAACGTCACTTCTCTCGCTGCCGCGGCCGCGTTTACGAAAGGAGCGCGCTGCTCCCACACGAATAAAGAATTGACTGTTGTTTGTTCGCGCTCGTCCTGTGTATGCTCATTTTGTGCTTGTTTTCTGTTTGAGGTGTGCGCTGGAAGTTTCGAGCCACTTGCCGTTCTTCGCGTAACATTGCACTTTGTTACTGCAGCATTCATTCTTTTGCCCTTGTGGCGAAACAAAGCACAATGAATGCTCAATTACTTCTGCGAGGACACATTTCACTTTCATGTTATGCCGATTCCTAAATAGAGGGATCATCTACGTTTTTTTTTTCTTGTGTCCACTTCCCTTTGTATTTATGAAGACACGAATGAATAGAAGATTTCATCTTCATTTTCAGGTTTTTTCATTCGAGTGACATTCCCACCTGTATAGTATAAAACTGCTGTTCGTCTAATGAATATCATTTTTCTATCTGATGGCGAGACAGCAACCCACTAAAGAGAAAACGAATAAAAGGTGCCCACATTTTTTTTTTCAAACGTAGAAACCACCGGATGTGTAAAGCTATTTAGTGCGCCCATAAAGTAGAAGTGGCTTACCTCGGAATTTGAAAGAGCGCCCTCATAGGGTGGATATCGGCCAATGGCGGTTCTCCCTCGGCAAGCTCGATGGCAGTGATGCCCAGTGACCACACGTCACAGCGGATGTCATAGGAATAATCTAGCTGCCTTTCACACGCCACCACCTGGAAAAGGAGAAAATTCAACGCTATTATTTTTTCTATACGCCTCCTCATTCGGACTATATGTCGTGCACCATTACGTGTGTCTTGTGTCTGCGGCATTAGAGTGTTCGCCGTCATGGCTTCTAGCGGCGCTGACTAACACTATCAGGTTTAAATGCACACATGTACCACATAAATTTCACGAGTTGACGAAGGGATGACCGCCTATATAGCTCAGTTGGCAGAGAATTGGATCCGTTATTTGAAGGTGGCAGGTTCGGTCCATGCCAGCGGCGAGTTATCTTTTCGTCCTTTTGCTTTCTTCACATTTAAAACATAATTACTACAAATAACACCCCCCACACTTTCCCTGGTTTTCTTGCCTGTTCGTGTTAAATAATGCTGCGTCTTGCAAGCAAAAACGAGTCCTTAAAATTAACCTTTCGTTCGCAAAGTAAGTGTTTCCTGCACTCTTCAGAATGTTTCCGCGTGTCACAGAACGAAATTGTCCACGCTTTCGTGGTGCGGTTCGGGGGGCCTATACTTCGGCCCTTGGAATTTGCCCGGCGATCGCCTCCCTAATTAACGGGACTTGTGACACCGCGTGACCCGAAAGTTTATACGTAACTTGCACGCGTGCAGTCACACAACAAGTTCGACTTTTTAGCATAGCAACATTTCAGGTGAATTGAAACGATGAGACACCGCAATCGAACTTTTTTGCAAAGCATTCGTGCCTTAGGTAAAACTATTCTTTTGCTTTACGGAGAAGTTTGCTTTTGAATGGGTCATGGATGATGTCGATGTTTCTCTTGTGGATCTAATTTCGTTTGCATCGCAACATTCGTGGTAAATAAGGCAGTAGTTATGCTTTTCCCTGTGTTGTAACCGAAAATTACGATGGGAATAAATTGGGATGGTTCTGGCAAAAAATAAAAGTTAGTTTCGCTGCTGCGATAGCAACAAATTATAATGTTATACGAAGAGAGGCTGGAAGCTAACTCTGTTAGATCCAATCTCATGCAACGGTACAAAACGCGGGTGTAAAGAGATACGGCCACTAAAGGGACCCTTTTCACACAGTCTCTTCGCGTTGACAACGCAGAACGTAGAGGGGTTTATGAGCCGCCCGCTGATGGCTGCCGATATAGTGAGATAGTGCACGCGGCAGCGTTGGCGACCGTGCCGGTAAACTAAACGTTCTCAGTTGCTGCTCGAGGACATCCCCCCCCCCCCTACTCGCATCTTTTATTGCTCGTTAAGGATCCTCTCTGCTTGAGCATACGACGGCCGGTTCAAGAGGTGGGGTGGGGGGGGGGGGATTTTATAACATGCGCCTAGCTTCCGAGCTTCGGAAATGGGCTGTCTCGTTTTATATCTGCTTCAGCCGCGTTAGTCGCCCCCTTTCGCGCGCTATTACCCGCGAGTACAATCTACGATTTGTTCGGGGATCTTAAAAATTCGAACTTTACATGGGACATGATGGTGACGGCGACAACCCGCCCCTGTCAATATCCGCAATAAAAATAGCCAATAAAACTGTACAAGCCAGCTATTCCATGAAACAAGGCGCTGCTTGACAGTAGCATAATGTCTAGCGAAGAAGTCTCCTTATGTCTGTTTCATAGGTACATTTATAGTAACGAAATTCACTGTTTGCCACTTTGTTCTCCTGCGCGCACTTCCCGGCGCATTCACAATGCACGTAGTTTCATGCGCATTCATGGTCACACGCAGGCATTTAACTTATCATCACTACTTCGAGCTCGAGCCATTGCATATTGGAACGGTCTTCCGGATCATGTTGTGTCCATTTCTAACCATTTCGTGATAACCTGATTTCGTTGCACTCTAATATTTTATAACGCTGTTGCACCTTGCTTATATATATATATATATATATATATATATATATATATATATATATATATATATATATATATATATATATATATATATATATATATATATACTCGTCTGCTTTTCTATTTCGTTTGTATACTGATGCCCCCCTTACTCAATGTCTTTCAGTGGGCCTGCTGCAAGGTATTTTGAATAGATAAATAAATAAAATAATAAATAAATAAATAAATGTAAGTAGTATGAAGCATTGAATGCATTCAGACAGGCTGACTTATGGAAAAATATAGATTCACTATTGCAAGAAATATTTAGGTCATGCCGCGGTGCACCATGGTAATGAAACCTTTAGTGACTGTAACGAACCGAGTACCGGGGGAAGCACAGGCTGGAGTTCAGTTCAGTTCAGTTCAGTTCAGTTCAGTTTATTCATTCATTCAAAATACAAAATTCGTAGAGTGTAGTATGCAGACGAGGGTCCCAAAGTCAAGCGACTGCAGGGGGACCCTCGGTTAAATATAACAATAAAATGATTAATTATAACAGCACGTAAAATACGCAACACAAAGAAAAATAAACAGTGAACTTACATAAAATAACATCAAGTAAACAAAACAGGCAGTGAGAATGCGACACAAGAACAATATTAATAAGATTATATAAGTAAAACATAATCACGCCAAAAAGCAATAACGTAAATTTGCAAAGACTTTCCCATGTGTTGAACTACACATGTCGGGAAAAACCTAAAAAGGAATCGACACTTGGCCGAAGTTGGCGCTTGCTGAACACCTTGATTGAGGTTGCGCGAAAACAAAACAAAAAAAAACGTAAACTTAGATGTAACACAGGCCCCAATCAACACAAGTCCCAATCAATAAGTTAAACACTACTACAACTTGAGTCATCAAGAGAACATGTTCTAGGCATCGTTCATCGCGCAGGGCTGGATCTGCGCGAAACCTTTTATATCCTCGTGCTCCTCATCTATAGATTTGGCATGTTAGATCGTACCGCGAACGTTATGGATTTAATCAGCAATAAAAAATGTGGAAATTGATTATCCATGACACTTTATGGCAGGTAGTGTTGACCTTACAGGATTCGTTATTCTGAATTATCGTGTTCAAAACTAGGCTATCGCTCTTATATGCTTCGCTTTCACTGTAATTTTGCTAAAGCTGGTTTTGCCGCAGTACAGTAATGCGCAACGGTGAAACATGTAAATGTAATGCAGTGAAGCATGTAAAATCGAAAAGGGGACAGATCCTACGAGGTGTGAAATGACAGCAAATGAAGAGTTATTTCAGAGAGTTGGTTGGGACAGGGGGCACACTTGCTTATTTCGCGTAATCAAAAAGTCACAGTTCTGCCGCAATGGCGAAGCAATGAACAAGATAGCAACAAAGTGTCATGTTACAAGACGTTACTATTTTAGGCAGTGTGGCCGCTGCACCGAGAGAAGTGACCTACGTTCGATCGATCACTTCAAAGCATATTTTGCGATTACAGCACCAGACGTACAAATCTATGAGCCGTCCGCTTATCTCTACAATATACAGCGAGTGTGACCGCGGGTGAACCACTGGGTCGATCAAAGTACGCATTTCTTGCCGGACCCACGCAGCACTTCAACGGCTCCTATCTCCTACAGACTCCCACCTCCATGCGCCTTTTGTACAATAGACATGGCTGGATTGTTTCATCTCTGCTCAAACGGCGCCCATCGACAGCGTTCGCCGCGTGCGCTCGCGCATAAAATATACGCCGGGCGGGGCAATGTTATCGATTTAGCACATTATGTGGGACATAATGGCGCTAGCGTCGTAATGCTTTACATAATGTCTAGAAGTTTTCACAATTGCCGCCTGGAGAGTCCACAGTATTCCTGTCGCAGTTATTTCAGTCTCAAAATGCTGCATGTCTCATGGTTTGCAAGTTTGAGACATCTAAGTCTCATGAACTGTTTATATGAATTGAAACAACTCCAGCCATTGTGTGTGCTAAAGTATTTTTTGTGTATAGCAAAGAAGCAAGTTTGCCTCCTCTAAAGCCACTCACCTCAGGAGCCATCCAATAGGGTGTTCCGACGGAGGTGTTCCGCCTTCCCATTGTCTCATCCAAGTGAGATGACACACCTGTGGCAAAAGATAAAAATAAATTTTAAATACCTTGTTCTTACTATAGGGCACCTTGATGGTTAATACTCAATTCGTTCCGAATTACCGAGTTCCAAACTAGCGTGCCACTCTGATATCCGTCGCTTTTAATGTAGAGTTGCTAAATCTGGCTTCGCCGTTATACAGTTTTACTTTACGGTGAAACATACAAGCTGCAGTGCAGTGAAGCATACGAAAAGCGGAAAGGTGCACAAATAAGTGTCCTAGCCCGCCTTCTGTCTGCGAAATGTGTGAACACAACAGCAGTAAACTTTATCAGTTTTGCAGCTATATGCTACATAAGAGGGTAAAAGAGAAAGACTTTTCATAGAAAAAAGATATTTTCGTCTGTGTTTATATACCGCGGGGATGCTATTCTGTAGAAGGATTGAGAATGGGATTAAAATACACATGAGCTCCATTACTTCGGGCTCTTAAAGAGATGTTGTCCTATATTTTTATGCCACGGCGTGAATTAATGCAGTCATGAAGCATCGAATCACCAACGCAACCGTTTTCATGCGTAAGTGTCTACCGTGGCGCTGTTCGTTTGGTTGTTAAATCGATTGATAGGTGGGGTTTAACGTCCCAAAACCACCATATGATTATGAGAGACGCCGTAGTGGAGGGCTCCGGAAATTTAGAGCACCTGGGGTTCTTTAACGTGCACCCAAATCTGAGCACACGGGCCTAAAACATTTCCGCCTCCATCGGAAATGCAGCCGCCGCAGCCGGGATTTGAACCCGCGACCTGCGGGTCAGCAGCCGAGTACCTTAGCCACTAGACCACCGCGGCGGGGCTGGTTGTTAAATCGACAAAAAGTCAATGCTACAGCCGATTACGCTGGCTTGGAAACCCGTTCGTAAGATAGACCACAATGAAAGGCCTAAAAGAATAGGACCGAATGTTTGGCTAGTTGTTAAGGTAGCCCTGCACAAAACACGAATGGTTAAACGGTGGTGAGAACACATATTGCGAGTCATTCCACCCGTGGCACCCACTTATCGCAATTTCGCGGTGGCGATGCTTACCGAAATCGACCAGTTTGACGGTGCCAGTGTCGGTGAGCAGGATGTTGTGTCCCTTTACGTCCCGATGCATGCAGTGGTGGGCATGCAGGAACCGCAGCGCCTGCACATATTTTGCCACAAAAATGAAGACCGGTTAGGTCAAGAAAAGATTGCGTACCGCGTTCATACAGTTTGTACTAAAACAATAATACTCTTTGACTATTTGTTCAGAAGCCACATCGTCATATGCAACCGACAAGGGAAGTGAGGTGGATGAAGTGCCAAAGCATTCTAAAGCACTGATTACAGAAAATCTCAAAGGACATTATTGAGAATGGCTTGAAGAGGCTGTGCCTACTGATGCACAAAGGCCCATTAATGCCGTCCAACTGGAACGTATGATCTACAAGCCTTAATTGATGACTCTTTATCGTGCCACACGAAAGCGCTTCTTTAGCCGAGCGCCGTTATGCATGTTTGTGAGCAATATCTCACGCACAGTTGAAAGCACGCACGATTGAAAGCAAGATCCTGTGGTCGCCGAGAGATTGCGCTTAAATCCCTATCATGCAGAACTCAGATAGTTAGTGACAGACAGTGACAACAGTGTCACATTTGTTTTGTTCTACGAAATTTAAGGCAGCCATAGGTACTTGACAATACGAAGCAATGTGGTTAGAGAAGTGACGTAGGAAGCCTAACGTATTCAAGCACTCGTTCTCTTGATTAGCTCATGCCAGCTGCAGACATGTTCCAGGTCATGGTTGCGCAGTTTACTGAAACGATTCGTAGCGCTTTCTCAAGATCTACGCTGTTATGAATGCTAAAGTTCTGTTAACTATTAAAAACAAAACAAAACAAAAACACATGAACTCAGTGTAGAAACCAACGACAGATTTGCAAACATACCGGATTTCATCTCTTTAGTGAGGGGAATGATTCTCTTGTCTCTCCCCCTCTCTTTTTTTCTTCCTTCTCTATTTCTCTACGATTTAAGTTTTCTTTCTTTAGGGTGTATTTCTGCACCTGAAAAGCCGCCATTTTTTTCAATTAATTCTGTCGAGAAAGGAGTGCTTCAACGTACCGAATAATTAACATCGCAGATAAACTGGAGGTAAACTGATTCGTACTTTATAAGTGAAGCGTGAAATATTCTGGTTGCCTTCAGACTGACTCGTACAAATGAAATAATTCCGGCTCAAATAATCATACAGACACTTTTAATTTGCTGGTACACTTATTTTCCGAACGAGTTTTCGTTTCGGTAACCCTCTAGAATTAGCCTCGAAGCAAATTTTTTTTTTTCGTGAAACAGAAGCTTGTACAGATAACATCATAGCTGTGTAGCGCGGAGTAGTGGCATGCATAGAGTTTCCTATAAATACGCTAGAGAAAAATGTCGCGATAGAGGCTGTGGCAGCTGCAGCGCATGCATGGTGCTTCAGCCTGCACGGGAGTGATGGGTAGTGAACAAATTTGCCCAAACTTTGTTCTGTCGGCTACGGCCGGCTCCGTGTCGCCTGGTACTGCTTTCTCGCAAGACGAAGTTCAGCAAATGTTCAGCACTTTCACTCCACCACCTTAACCTTTCTCGCGAATTCACATCGGCTCAACGAAAGCTCTCAATGATCCATTCCTTGATCCAAAGCAAGCGTCACAACACAACAATGAACGTAGTCGCAAGTGTGTTCGAAGTCACAAGCATGAGTATTAGGCAATACCTCCGCATGAATATTATGCATGAATATTAGGCAATCCGTGTACTGCTCATCATTGCCATGGTGGCTGAACGATGACACCGCTGGAATTCCCTCTAGTAAATATTGCAGAAGCTCTGTGCCGGCTTGTACCTGAAACGCGTTTTGACCGTCCGCATCAGTGACATGTCGAAAGCAAGCGAGGCAACTTCCTGGAGTCGATTCGCAGCGTGGTCGTTAGTGTCTGGTGGTTGTCATCGACGTCGCGGAAATGCAACAACTGCCTTCTGTCGTCGCAGTTTTTCCTTATACCGACCATTACGCCCGGCGCACGTGTAATACGCTAACACTTACGTCGATGGTTTCCCTCAGGATGTAAGCGATGATCGGCTCGGGAAGGTTGCTGCCTGACTTGCGCAAGTTCTGCACGAGGTCGGTGACGGAGCCGCCAGTGCACAGCTGCAGCAAAAAAAAAAATTGAGCAGAATGGAGAAATTGTCATCTTATCAGACGACACGAGTCAATGAACGGCCCACTTGCAAGGCATGTGACAATAATAATAACTGTGGTTTTACGTTTCAAAACCACAATGTGACAATGAGACACGTCGTAGTGGAGGGCTTCGAAAACTTGGACCATTTGGTGTTCTTTAACGTGCACGCACATCACATGGGCTTCTGACATTTCGCCTCCATCACAATGTGACCTCCGCGGCTGGGATATAACCTGCGATTTTTGGATCACCGGCGGATCAGTATAACCTCTGCATCACCGCGGTGGATGGCAAGACATCTGATGTTTAGAATTAAAAGATGCTAAGAATTATGCGAGGTTTACCAGCCGATGCAACGTTATGTCTGTAGAGATACAAAAAAAACTCATGCATAGCCTGCAAATGCTGAAAAAAAAAAGCACTTGACCACAATTTCTCTGTAGTCACATAGCAAAAAGAAATAAACTACACAGATCTTTGAAAACGTTAAGTTAAGGAATTTTTAAACTTTGAATAAATGGTGTATTCATGAGGCAAGCCATGGTGAGGGACCCCAGAATAATCCTGACCGCGTAGTCTTTTTTGAAGTGTTTCCAAATCCTTTCACATTCAAGTCATTCAAGTGGATGGTTGTTTTAACACTTTGTCCCATCGGAGTGTGACCACTGCGGCCGTGAAATCAGCCCGCGTTCTCGGGCTACCAGCAACACAGCCTATAGCCACAGGCAAGGCCACTAACCGCACCACGAGTTATTCTGTATAGTACTTCATCAATCAAAAGTAACCTATTATGAAATGTCAATATGTGAATAGACTCTGTATATAGCCTATATACAGTATATACGTGTTCATGCAGTGTATGAACACGTATATACTGTATATAGGCTATATACAGACTCTATTCACATATTGACAATTTATGAACACGTGTTTATCCGTCATTGAAACTTGTTAATGTGTCTTAGAAATATGGCGAGCAATTTGTGTGCATCATGATCAGATTTATTAGTTATTGTTGTAATCATAATTATAATCGTCACCGTCATTACAATTGTAACAATTCTCCTAATCCATTTTAAACACAGAGGAGAGCACAAGTTCTACACAACTAATCCATCCTCCGACTTAGTCCTGCGTCGTACAATAACATTCCAGGTCTGCGTAATTTAATATATCACCGCCCTTAATTTGTCCTCTGATGTTACACTTAAGTTTGACGCTCTTTCGAATATTATGCTGTTGTAACAGAGCACTGATATTGTGCGTCATGGTTTTCGCGAGCTAAAGCAAAAAAGTTCAAGTGCTGTGTCATTGTAGTGTAAGAGTTTCGTATTGAGATAATTGAAAGTGCACCATCTGTTTGTACCCATTTACCGTGCACATACTTTAAGCATTGAACTTTGTGCGGTAAATCGCCTAGCTGTGAATGACGCTGGACCTAAAGCTTCGGCAAAGCGACTTGTTTTCTTCAGACAGCGACGTTCCCTGATCGATGGCTGCCTGCTTCTCATCCCTTCAAGTGTACAAAGTCCCCCGAACGCGTGCCTTTTTTCAATGCGCCGTGTAGGTAACATGAAAAAATGAACACGCACACAAAAAGCAAATAAGTATGCATCAAAAAGTATCTATTTTGAACTTACGTGCCGTATCTGTTGTCCAAGGTTCTACACTTTTACCTGTACCAAACTATTTCCACTATGCCTATACTGTAGGAAGACTACTGATGACGAGAATGGGGCGACCTAATGCTATCGTCTACGCAAGTCGAGATTTGTCTCTATGTATGCGCGTGCGGTTCATGCGTGTACGCACCTCCATAACGAACCAGACCTGGTCGTCCTCCCTGCAGGGTGCCGGCTGGAAGAATATGCCGAAGTAGGTGGGGATGTTCGGGTGGACGCAGAGGTCTCGAAGGACGCGGTGCTCTTCCTCCATCTCCTCCACGTTGTCCGCGATGTTCTCCATGATTTTGACCGCCACCAGCCGGTCTGCGAGCGCAGAATCGAGAGTAGTCACGTAAAATGACAGCCTGCTTCTGTCACCTTTCATAATGTGTTTTTTTATTTAATTCACATTAGTGTAATACTGCGGTTGTGCGTGACCATTGAAAAACAAGGATGGTGGGAAAATGGTTGCCTAGCGCTCGAAGAAGAAAAAAAAAGAGAAACGAAAGACGCTATCTGCAGGAGGCGTGACGCGGAAGGAAGAAGAGCCGGAATGAGCATATCATGGAAAGCCATATACGAAAGGGTAACATGAAGAGGCTTGAAAGTTGGCCGTAAAGACATATCGCTTCCTTGAGCGTGTTCTAAGGAAATCTCAAAACAGTAACGGCAATCTCACGCTTGCTTCAAGCTACAAGGGGTCCTGAATCGCTCCTCGCACTCGGTGAAAAATACGTTCTGTGGAAAGCAGTCACTGTTACGAACAGCTCCGGCGAAAGTCCGCGGTCGTGCGCTGCAAGGAGAGCTTAGAAGCGGAGCTTGAAGTTGCCTTTTAAAGACGATAGTCTTTCTTGGGGATCTTCGACGCAAAAACTTTGGTCTGTCTGTCTGTCTGTCTGTCTGTTTGTCCGTTTGTCCGTTTGCCCACTCTTAACGACATCGGGTACTTAAAACGGCCCACCCCATCCGCAGCGCCCACCTATGTTGCTCAAGGTTGAGCACTCATGCTTGTACAACTGTCAATTAAAGAGCAATCATTGCGCATGTCTGGGGCACCATAACAACACGTATATATTCTGCATGTGCGTCTTTTACTAGAAAAGACATACATAAGTAATTTTAAGGACCGTAGCGCTTATCACGCTGCGCTGACAATGTAACGCTTGCACGGAAAAGGGAGTGTTTCCAACGCTTTGCTAAAACGAAACGGTGGCGGCACCTACCCGTCGCCTCGCGTTCTACACCTTATCACCTCTGAGATGGGCGCGCACAGCCGTCTCAAAGCCACGCGTTTTGCTTTCTAAGACAACTGCAGGATGGCGCTTATGTCTTACGTGTGATGTGACTTGATGGGCTCGTTCGCCTCTGCTGCACGCTCGAGGCACTCTAATGCAGCGCCTCCAGAATACCATTCACCAATTTTCTTGGGCAGAACATCAAATAAATGTCTTGTTCACTCTCTCCACACGCAAGACTATCGTCTTTCGACGACATTTGCAGATTGCATGCAGATACGGGGCCAGTTTTTTTTTTTTTCCCAGGCGCCCCGTTTTCATTCAGAAGTCTGCGCTCACTCCCTCCGGAGCTTCCGGCGTCTGCTGTGTGACGTCAAACAGCAGATCGTATTTATTGGCTAATAGCCGACGTAAATCAAGAGTGGCGTTTTTATTCAGATGCGCTTGCTGCCACGAAGTGGCGCCACGTGCCGGTGCTGCACAATACATAGTCTGCTAACAATACATAGTCGCCATACTAGCGCGCACAGGAATTACAACGGAAGTGAGATCGAGCATCACGCGCGCTCAAAGCTATAACGCGCGCTCACGTAACTTTTTCCTCTCAAATGATGCATCCGTGTGTGTGATCGAGCACGCTAGTCGGGACAAGAAAAGATAGAAAGCGCTTAAAGCTTGAGGCAGGTCAAACTCCGACCGTTCTTGTCGGATTCAAGAAACTTCTGCGGCAATAGATTCGTGAGGCAGTAAATTACGATATTGGGGGCATTTAGTGATTACTTATATTAGTGGATCAAGGCCCCTAAGCAAGAGATGTCGGTCTCCGCGTATCATGCTTCTACTTAGGCCCAGGGATGGCTTGACCACTGAATTTCCAGCCAGCATTTCTTTTCTACAAGCGGCACCAAGGCAGTTGTCTTTATGTGCTATTTTCGCACTCAGATCAAACTGAACTCCTCTGCATGCGTTGCGAGACATTTTTGCGCGATTACGTATGGGAACAACATGAGATACATTAACGACACCTGTCCTACACGACCATGTCAATCGTCCGAGTGACATGTTCCCATTACGGAGTCCCTCATCTTCCATCACTGCATTACCGGCACGCCTGCCACAATGACGCTACAACTCGTCGCGACAAACTTTGTAGACATCCATTTTAGGAGCGTATACCACAAATATTATGAAACAACAGGAGAATAATGAAAATAAGGGCGAGTGACGCACGATGTAGTACTGGCTGTCCGCGAGGACCTGCACTGTCGAGATATTCTGGAAGAAGGCGAAGCGCAAAGCTATGACATGTGAAGCGCAAGAGCTCATTTCTGTCGCTCGCGTGGACACTCGCTGTGAAAGTGCGTGTGGGACAAGCCTATTGAAGGTCCCCTTTCAAAGAGCCACGGGGCGCCTTTTAACCTAGAACACATGCGATCTTTATGAGTAAAGGTACGCCATCACCTCTCATAGACATACATTTAGCTCATGTATGTGCCTATGGGCTTCGACTACGTATAATCTTTTACTGGCGATTCTCAACGCATCACGCGTGTCGCGAAATGACGCACGTGATGTCAGTTTGCGGCTGCTTACTGCCTTATTTTTTTCACGTAACATTCCTCATTTTCGCTCTATTGACATATCACACGTAAATAATAATATCGGGGCTTTTAAGCGCCAAAACCAAGATGCGATTGCGAGGCACGGCGTAGTGGAGAGCTCCGAAAATATCGACCCCTCCCCCCCACCACCCAGGGTGTTTTAACGTGTACCTAAATTTAAGTACACGGGTATCTAGCGCTTGCGCCTCCACTGATATCGCGGCCACCGCTACAGGAATCGAACCCGCGACTTTGTTTAGCAGCTCAGCACCGTAACCACTGTTCCACCATGGTGGCTGCCTATGAATTATCAGCAGCAACAAAGTTTCGTTTTCATCATCAATGTCTTTTTTTATGGTGGGGGGGGGGGGGGTCAATATGAAACGCTACAGGGTTAGGCCTATATGAAACGCTACAGGGTTCCTATACCATTGCACTAAGCGCTTAGGGGACAAGATACGTGACAATGGTCCGACGGACACCAAAATGAATCTATATATAATGTCTCGAGCTATATATATATAGCGGCCAACGAGACAGATCACTACTGGAGTACCTCAGAGATCAGAGACAAAAATACCAGTGTGATACGTGCAAAATGAGCGCAACGCTTTCTTATTTCGTGTTGTCCTGCCGGTGTGTTGTGTCACAGTGCCGTTTGTGAGCTTGCTGCTTTGCCAGGACTCAATGCTTCGACGCACTTTCTTTTGTATAGAGCTAACATCACACTAGAGTATCGACGGTGGTATGTTCACTTGCGGCTTCGTTCATTCTAAGCGACAAGTCATAAATGTGTGCCAATAAAATCACTTTATCATCGAAATGGGGGAGTGTCATCTAAAACAATATATACCCTCTTTATCAGAGAAGCACTCATTGGCGATTTTTACAACGCTTCCACGCAGCCGGTCTGTCCTATACGCACTGGATGTTAACAAATATTTCCGTCTTAAATCTCCGTATACTATCGACTGCAATGCGCTGATTGTTATTTATATGTGGGGTATAACGTCCCAAAGCCACCATATGATTATGAGAGACGCCGTAGTGGAGGGCTCCGGAAATTTCGACCACCTGGGGTTCTTTAACGTGCGCCCAAATCTGAACACAAGGGCCTACAACACTTCCGCCTCCGTCGGAATTTACAACCGCCGCTGCCGGGATTCGTTCCCGCGGCCCGCGGGTCAGCAGCCGAGTACCTATAGCCACTAGAGCACCACGGCGGGGCTGCGCCGATTGTTATCTGACAAGGATAATCTTCAGGCAGATGTTGCGAAATATGTGGCTCCACACAGACTGGATACGAGAATCTTAACGCCGCGTCTGCACCCTTGTCCCCTCCTTGCGTCTTCTCAAACTGAACAAGTATTTTCTTGCATTCAATATGGCACAATCAGTATCCTCAGGACGTGCCTGTGGTCACATATAGTAATGAAGCACCTGCGCCATTTACTGTAGTATTTCTACATTGTGCCTATTTAACGACAAGATTTCGCGCGCGCCACAGTGAACCCGTGGTGTCAGAGAAACCATGGCGCATACCAGTGAGCTTGTCCCTCGCTGCGTACACTTCGCCGTACGTGCCTTCGCCGACCACCTTGACGAGCTGGAACCTGTCGCCCGGTGCTGGCAAGGATAGCAGGTCCAGGTGCTTCGAGATGCCCCGGTAGTAGGCGGCCACCTTCGGATCATGTTGCAGGTGGTGGTGCTCCGGAGACCCGCCTGCGAGTTCCCACGAAACGCATTGAATAATAATTCGTTTTACGATCGTTTTTACCATACTTGGCTCTTGCGACAAACAAACAAAAAGTAAAAGTTTACACTTGCCATCGTCAACATTGCGAAACACCAGGGTTTGGCGTCTTCGTGAAGAGATGTACTGTCACGCCAATGTGCATGGCATTTGTGACAGCGTCGAATGAGCTTATTTATCACTTACTGAAAAACAGTGCGTGCCATGAGTGCGACGTGTGCGCTATAAATACAAAGTAGCACAATTTATCACTGTTTTAATGTTTACTATTTTGCGTGCGGTATGGTCGTTCTCACAGGTACATAGTTTCTGCTGGCTGCATTGTAAACTCAATATATCTGTAGTTAATAAGGATGACGCATCGGGAATTACCAGCAGATTGTTTGATGGATGAAGAATCCAGAGAGCAAAAATATCCGCGTAATATAAAATGTGAAAATATTTACTAAGTCACAATTTGGCCAATACTCGCCTGTATGTGGAGCATGCTGTATGAATTGTTTACAGCGTTGCACGGTCATGGTCCACTAACTATAAAAGAGTTACGGATAACAGGTGTTTCAACAAGGAATTAGCATGAGCGGCGATAATTCGACACAGTGCCTTATTTTTGCGTCAAGCTAAACCAAAACCACGCGCTTATTGAAATTGCATCAAGCTGTGCCGAAATGTCTGACCAGCCTCAAAATTTTCCAGTAGTGCTATTTTTAGCAAAAAAAAAAAGGAGATTGCGTTGATGACCTGCCGTTTGTGCATCATCATCCAACTCAATTCAAACGCTGAGACCATATTCCTGACTACTATTTCAGTGTACCCAACTCCACCACAAGGAAAGGGGGACAGCGGTACTAAAACTTACTGGCCTTGTTCCGTTGCGTACGGAGCACTTAAGCCATTTTCGCCGCAGTGCCGTGCAAAAAAGCATACAAAATTCAGACGGAGCTTAAATACTAGTTGCCGTGTTGCTTAATTACTCATGCGTACATGCATTATATAATACTGAATACTGGCATGATCGCTGACGTCAAAAAAATTCACTGGCAATGATGGAAAGCTGCGTACGAAGTTTCTGCCACCCTGAGAAACAATGAACCAAAACATACGCAAGTTTTTTTTTTTTTTTCCCCACTCTCTCCTCTTTTACGGACCTCCCCAATTCAGAGGTCGCCAGGTCGACAAATCCACAGCAGCATACGCAGCGCCTGCCAAATGGTTTGACAGGCGCTGCAAACGTGCTTGTAGGTTTTGACGTTGCGGGCTGGTTCAACAGACTGCGTTTATTGAAATAACAGACTGCTTTGATTGAATGAGCTGATGTTGGTTTGTAGATTTTTTTTTATAAAAGCATACCTCATTTTTTATATATACTTCTCAAAATTTGGGATTTCATGCTATGAAAGAGAGTTGCTTTTTTTTTAGTAACCTGCTCCGAGCTTGAATTTTCGTGCTTCAAAACCAACGTTTTTGCTGCTCCAGAATGTTGTTTTGACCGTTACACCCCTGATGTTGCGTTACGCCCTTGAAATGGTGAGGCGAAAACCCCTCGAAATGTTCTGTTGGAGCATGTTTACCGTTCCCGTTCATTCGCGATAGCCGCGCATAGTCGTTCTGTACTCGGATTACGCACTGAGGCATGAAACTCTTGCGTCGCATACGATTGCCGAATCTTGATGTAACTCGCGAACACTATGGGCATACGCGAACAGCCCAGAGTTCGCATTCGCCATAATTAATTCCATTATCACGAACGCCTACCTCCTCCTCCTCCGCCTGCTCCGCCATTGTAGCTGCTGCCAGTGTTGAGGGGAAGGGGCTTCAGCAGGCGGTACCGGTGAGACTCCTCCATTATCTCGCTGTGGCTCGCGAGGCCTGCGACCCAACAAAAAAAAAAAAAAACGATTTGTATTATGAGCAAGTCATTAGTAATTCTGTCACAAATGTATACCCAATTATGCTGGCTGATATATGTGAGCGGGTAGTATTTGAATAAACCGCATAAAAAAATTATCTTGGAGTTGTTAATACAAAAATACAACATTGTAGAGCAGTAAATATACAATTGAGCAACGCGTCTTGCAGACGGGCAGTTCCGGCTAAATCCAATCTAAAGCAAGAGCATGTGAAGAAACAGGTCCTCTCATGCCCAACTAAAAAGAAAAAAATCAACATTAAGTAGTGCTCCAGGCTGCGTCTAGTAAAGGCACACTAAAGTGAAACGATGGACTGATAAATTATGTTTTCAAAAGTCTACTGTCGCTATAGTTTCACCACTGCAGGTTGGTTTAATTGATGAGAAATTCAATGTCATAAAGCTATATCTTTAAATTTCTCGCTAAATTCTTTCATGAAACGCAGAATTAATTGATGAAACTTATTTTTTACCAATTAAGAAGTGCATAGCCAGACGGCGTCAAAGTCTGACGTCACGACGACTGGGGAGAGAACTTCTAGGTGGCGTTGCTTCCCGCATTTTCCTTTTGGCGTTTTCCCGCTTATCAATGACTTTCTCGCAGAAAGCAGAGTGTTCTTCTAATCGTTAGGAATAACTTACTAATACGGGAAAAAGTCATTTTTCTCTTCAGTGTGTATATGAAGATTGAACCAACACAGCAACGCACCTTCGCCTTCGTTCTTGGGTAGTTCATCGTGACACGGACCTGCAATGACAGAGGAACAAGTGCCAATTAGGTGACGGCCAGCAATACACACGATCATGCAGACACTATGCAAGCAAACGAGCGCACTTCGAAGGGCTGCTGTCCTGTGCACCCTTTTGACCTGCTCCCGCTGAACGGCCCACCACTGGCGCCTGCGGCGCTCCACGCGAAGGGCCATGTTCATGCGAACGTGGTTCCTCTCCGAGAAGCTCTCTTTCACAGCCATGCTGTTTTCTCTTGCAACACTGTCGGTGCCGAAGCTCATAGATTTTAGTCTGTGCTTGCCTGATGGCTATGGGCGAGAATTTTGACGAGAGTCCAATAGGGTTTTAGTTCATGCTTGAGGCGGAAGACGCAGACGTCCGAGTCATCCCGGACTGGGGCAGAACCCCGGCTCGGGGTTGACAAGCCGCCCGTCCACGCCGGCGGCCGATAATGATGATGGTGAATCCACAACCATGGCTCATATCCACTCAGGGGGATCGGCCAAGAATTACGAGCGATGCTATGAGCGACGAAACAGGGCGTTCGCGCGACGTGTCGCGTGCTCATTTTCGCGCGATCGCTCGGTTCTCCAGATTTGGAAACCGTCGCTCATCACCCGGAAGTGCTGGGCTCAAGCTGCCAATAGTGAAGAACCGGAAAAGACAAAGACTACATAGGTGCACGTGACCCTACCGGAGTCACGTATGCGCAACAAGAAATAAGGCAATGTTTACGCATGTGAATGTAAAAAAAGTACTGCAAGACATTCATAAACACTTTCCGTTCCATTACACAACAATATATCTTATTTTTAAATTGCATACCGCTCACTACGCGGTTTTTTTTTGGTGCGAGTAGACGGCCTCATGCCAGCAACAGTGGAGTTTGCTCGCCGCAGCCGTCGCGTGAATGAGGTTTGCCTGCACTAGCGACTGATCACGCGAAGTCGATCTACGTCGCGTCGCTCGTCGCTGTCGCGTGCATTTTCGCGCTTATGAGGTTTGGCCCTTAGTGAGACTTTTTTCCGTATTCAATATTTATACCCGCCCACCCTCCTTTCAGAAGAAAATTAAAAAAACTTACTTAAAACGGAAGGAGTGCAATAATTGTTTTAGCTCGTTCATATCAGACAATACAGTCGTTATCTTGCACAGAAATCAGCGTGGTTAAACAAAAATTCTTTTTATGTGAAATAATTTCTGCAGAATTAATGTTCATGCAAGTAAAAGCTCAATGCGTTTAGTTTTATGAAGGTAAGTACAAACAGCATGAAAAGAGTTCTTGTGACTTAAGACCAGATCTGAAGCACCGAAGTAAAATGTGTTTTCAATTGTGAAGTTCAACCCTAGGCTAGCAAACCAGCGGCCATTGTGGACACTTCGTCGTCATTATTTTGCTATCGCTTGCGAAGCGTACGTTTGTCAATAAAATTACGATTACATATATATATATATATATATATATATATATATATATATATATATATATATATATATATATATATATATATATATATATATATATATATATATATATATATATATATATATATATATATATATATATATATATAAAGATTTATCTCTTCCTCTGCCTTCATCTCGATGGTTTCCTGGACGTTAACTGCCGTCTTCTTGGCCAGTCCTCCATATAGTGGGTATAGGAGCCAGTTTCAACGAACAAGCAAGCAAACAAGCATCCGTTTTTTTTTTGTTTTTTTTTTTGAAGTGGTCGGATAGTTTTTGGAGCCCTCCACTGTGGCGTCCCTCATAATCATACGGTGGTTTTGGGACGTTAAACTCCACATATCAATCAATCAATCAATCAATTGATCAATCAACCGTTTTTTTTTTTGGAGTCGGTAGGTCAGTGGTAGTTGGGGTGTTTATACTTGACTTTGACATGGACTCAGAAAGCACGCATCCCGAGCACAACGCAGGCTGAGCGTTCCAGTGTGCCATAGCCAGCCACATTGGGGAACAATTATACAAAAATGGGAGAAGGTTCCTAATAACAATTTCACTCTTACTATAAGTTTCAAAAATTCAACCGTTTATTGGGAAATCTTTCGTAGTTGGTATGAGTCGCATGTGCAAAGGACAGCAACAAGGATGACGAAAACAGTGCAACAGCTTTGCAGTGATTATTGGCATCCTCCGTAATGGATGAGTGCCATTAAAGAATCATCATAATCATTATCATCCCAGAGTAGGCGTAAAGCAATGAATTTAGGGATTTAGATTCGCATATGCTAGTGTTCATTACGAAACTTGTTTAGCGTATGTGAATCTCTTTTATATGATCTGAACCCATTACGCCATCCTGATTACGCCATCCTAATTTGCTTGCAACCTTGTTGCAAGCAAATTAACTCAAGAGAGAGGGAGAGAGAGAAATGAAGTGGAAAAACAGAGAGGTTTGCCAAGCTATGCTTGGTTTGCTACCCTACACGCGTGGGGGAGAGAAGGAATAATATAAGAAAGAACTAGATAAAGAAAGAAAATGAAATGAATAGTTTGTGAAAACACACACAACACGGACGCGCTGTTCAACCCGGGTTCCTGTGTATGAATCCATGGGAGAGGACCTTTCTAGAAGACGCAGTCGAGAAAGAAAAAGCAGTACAATTGCTAACTGTTTTCTTGTTTCCTAGCAGTGTCCGTCCGGTTCGCCCCCTTGACTGGTCATCGGCAACTGTACACGCACATTACAGCACCGCACAAACGTACATATGGACTGCGTGTCAGTAATTGTAATTTGTAGCCCATGTAGGCTGCGGTGCTCCCTTTCAGCAATTTAGAGCTAACCAGGGTTGGTTACTTGTTTAAGCCGGGGGTGGCAGAAAAGCGCTTTGGTTAGTTGGCTATTTTTTGGCTATTTTCCGGGCCCAACTTGCACCAAATTATCGATATCTTGTAATGTCGCAGAAGTTGGCTTTCAATTATATGATATGAAAGCTGCCAAATTTGAATCTGTCGCTCGCATAACACAAAACCAAATTTCTTAACACGTAGATAAGATGCCATAAAAAAAAAAAGCGGTTGCACTGTGGTATGGGGCTCATTTTGCAGACAACCTATTGCTGAACGCGACTTCAAACTGTAGTTGGAAGTGAATAGGAGAACCGAAAGCGCTCTGCATCCAGGAAGCTCTGAAGACGTCTGGTGAACTACATGTGCTAATTCTTAGAATTAGTTATGGACTGCAACTCGGAAATATTGACTACGCGGACTTCACCATCACGCGAGAGAAGATTGTGATTGTGACTATTATCTTTTAGTCAGTAACATGGATAGAAATTCTCGGCACTCACATGCAATGCTAATTTTTATTGTCATGCTAAGGCTGGTGCCCATAATACTTTCTTTAGAAAAGTCTTAAAATATTGTGAAGAGTCGAAAGACACTGCGCCTTACTGCACCGAACGATGCTTAAGTGAATAATTTATGCTTTAACCTTAGAATTTATGACATTGTATAGGATTTAGCTGTATTTATGTACGCTTACACCAAAGGCCTTCTTTCATTTATACTTTGAAGCAAAAACGCCACAGTTGTTTTCACAAATGCGTGAGTACACGCCTGGGTACTTTTACTGTGCTTGGCTCAACTCGTCTACTCTCTAGTTTTTCTAGTTTTCTCTAGTTTGGTTTTTCTCCTTTTTCGGATATTTTTGCCATTTCTGCTTGGCGACTCTGGAGCTAACGATAATTTGATCTATTAAACCGAGCTCTTTACAAAAATAGGGTGTGCGGTCATATTCAGAACGCCAAACCAGCTCCAGGCCACGTTTCAGTACGCCTCTCCGTTCATTGCGACATCGTTGGCGGTCACACGAGTATTTGTGGCGAAACGTCAAGCGGCAGACTTGATTGCCTTTTTTTTTCTTAATTTTCAACTTTTGCCTCTTTGCCGATCAATGGGCCTTAGAGCCGGTCTACAGGCAACGCCCAACTTCCTATACAATGACAATGCCGTCCTTGAATGTCGATGTCCTTCACTCCGACTTTGCAGTACGACAAGCACGTCTAACGGCGTTTGAAACACGATAGAGGCGAAACCACAACTCATGCAAAAAGCCACGGACGGTTATTCACTATAATTAGGGATTGAAGACCCTGACTGCTGTGTTAGGTAACAGGTCCAATCACTGAGTATCATGTCCCTATATTAGCGTTCGCTCGAGGCGATCAAGCTGATGATTAAGTGGAGGAGACAAGAGGGGCGGCAGTACGGTGATTAATACGTAGTCTGCAAGATCGGTGGCCCTGAAACGTGCGCAAGAACGCTACAATGTATTTCGCACGTCCGCCAAGGAGAAAATTGGGTCTTACGCGATGAACGACCAGACGAGCGCAGCGCCTGCTGCCCAGACAAGGAGGAAACATGCGGGGCGGGATATGTGACCAGGTCGCAGCGCGCTGGAAGTTACACAATAGATAGCCACATATACGGCGGCATGCGAGGTCACCCCTGGGCCAATTTGCTTCGTCGGCGCCGCTCTCGCAGTGGCTAATAATGGCGATGGCGTGGCTTTTTTGGGGCGACACTGGGTCCTGTGTTGTCACCCCCCTTCCCCGCCTTTCTCTCGCCCCGCCACCGGTGGCTTTCCATTGTGGCGCACTCTGCTGTGGCCGTCCGGTGACGACACGTCTTTGTGGAGCGCAACAAGGTCGCCCGTCACGGTCTCCCGACGCCCAACGAGCACCGCTGAGAGGGCACAGCCTCGAAGAGAAGAACGCCTCGAAGCCAGGAAGGACGGGAGGAGATGTACACCGTTAGCCACGTGCCAAGTTTGTCACGTGCCAGCGACTCTCCAGACAACGGCACGCTCGCCAGCTTGCGCGCCAGTGACTCGTCATCTTCTCCAATGTTTCTCTCTCTTTCTCTCTCTTTCTCTCTCTTTCACACACACACACACACACACACACACACACACACACACACACACACACACACACACACACACACACACACACACACACACACACACACACACACACACACACACACACACACACACACAGCATGGCAATATCCTCGCGTCTATGGCAACGCAGTAGGAGGCGACGGTATACAGTGCGTGGTTTCCAGCGATACACACACACGAAAAGGTGGTGATTTGTCCTTGTCGTACACATGGCCGTTGATCTTAACCACGAGACGAAATAGCTCAGCTATACACGCACCGTTGATGAACACGAGCGATGTGGCGTGTCGCGGTTTCGCCACGGAGCATTTCAGGAGCACACTGGAAGCCCAGGGGTTGAAACAGTATAAATGAATGGACAGTCCGTTGTATAAAGCGTGCATCGCGACTTAATAGACAGGTAAGATCCTGTCGACTTCGTCTCGAAGAACACGCGAACCCAGTTTCAGAGTTCGTATTCGTTCTCCGCAAACCACGTTAAATGTCCTTGTAAGCCCTTATATGTTATCCGGCAGAGCAGTATTGCTGCTGCTCTTGTCTCTGGTCATCCGGCTGGGGAGAAAGCCAGCCGCCTAGCTTGCATTTCGCACCGTGACAAATCATTGTGTTTTTACTGAAAAAGGTGTGCTATCGTTTCTGTCTGTCGACTCCAAAGGGGCAAAGAAAATGAAGAGGGCTACCGATGAAACACAGAACAAAACGTGGAATAAAGCGAGTCGTTCAAGGCGGTCTTTTTTTTTTTTAATCACAACCAACGAAACCAAGAGACAATGGTGTGTTGGTTGCACTGGTTTTGTCTACAGAAAGCCTGCGTCACATGTTGACGAACAAGCTATAGTTCGTTGCAATTTGTCTAGTAGGAATCGATGAAAGGGATGCGAAAGGATGCAACTTTGCAAGACGATGTCCAGTCGCACTGATGTGAAAATATAAAAACACGTACACAGCAAGTGCGTACCGTTCGTTGGAATGCTACGAGCCGTAAGGCTGGCGCCGCCGGAGCAACAACAGCAAGAATAAAAGTGCTATATTCACGGGTTTTTAGCTCACCCAACACGTTCGGAAAGCTTCGTACGTATACACACACTAATTTGACGCTCAGTTTATCTACATAATAGAGATCGACAACGGCGTTGTTTTTTTTTTGTTTCTTGTTTCTTGAACACCAAGAAATTATTTACGTGAAGATTCGTTTCTTTATCCCCGCAGCATGCGTAGCGAACGCAGTGGATCGAGAAAAAACGCTATTCTTTCACACAACAGCGCAGCGTATGCTACTCAAAAAGCCCTTTACATCTTTTCATCTCCCCGTTGCTCCCTCGCCGTTCGCATTCAGTGACCATCCATCACGCTGGCGAAAACGAGTTCTCGCGCTTTTCGCCTATATCATCACGGTCGCCTCAAGCTCAACGAATCGGCGAGATCTTTTGGGCTGCTCGAAATTCTCCTTTCCGTTATCCTGCGCGTTCATAAATCAGACGCGACCGGAGTGCATCTCCTCCGCACGGCCTCTTTAAATCGAGCCCAACGTTTAAATCGAAATTCATTGTTCCGCACAGCTCGTATATCGAACTCAAACCTGCACGGCCACTGTTGAGCGCTGCGCACATCCGTCACTGGTTTGAGGGTCAGGAAGGACCCACCGCGGAGATAGTCGAGGAGCGTTAATCGGAAAGGAGGGATGTTGGACGCGAACTCGGACGGCGGAAGGAAAGAGTTCATCTATTATTTTAACAGATGGGCTTCCCCCTCAAGTTCGACGTATAGTATAGTGCCCCTGTAGCACTTCGTTGTGCAGTTTCGCCGCTGAACAATCGCGGCACGGTGCATCTATATGCGTTTGCGGCGCACGCAGATTGCCGCCGCTCCCCGCAGACGTATACCTGTATACTGAATAGTAGTTGCAGGGTCGGTATACCGTTTCGACGAAGCTGAATGCGGTGTTGGTGGGCGGCGTGCCGTAAATAGCTTGCACGCAGCTCCTAGATACCTTTCGCACGTCTCTCTGTGGAGCCATGGCCGATGGTCGCGGTTTACTGAGGCGCGACGACTGGACGCCAGAAAGAGGTCGGTGTGGGCCGTCTTCTTTTTGTCTCGCTCTCTTCTCCCTTTGTGTATCTCTTCGTTTCAGACCGTTCTGAAAGAAAGCAGCGCGAAAGTCTCGGCGGATGACGGCCCCGTCGATTCTGCCTATTTGCCTTTGAGTCGTTCTCGTCTCGTGCCGTACCCTTGTTCGTTTCATTCCGAATGCGTCTTTTTTATTTTTTTCGTTTCTTTTTAAACGCCAAACTCCGCGAATGCGTCGCGTCATTAGGCGTGCAAATCGAGGGGAACTAATCGGTCTCCTCGCACATACTGAGCACAGTGCAGTGTCTTCTGAAAGTACGCCAGTCTCTGAGAAGTCGATTGTTGTAGCTCCTTATAACGTTTTAGGTGCTGCTTAGTTAAAAAAGTTTGGCTGTAAAGGTAGCCACATGTGTAACTGCATCTGTCTCCACCTCAATCTTTCTCTCTCTAGTTTTTTCTCTGCCTTCCTTTGTTGCTCTCTATTTCTCCCTTTCTATATCTACCTAGCTTTCTGTCATCTATTTTTTTGTTCCCTTTCTTTATCTCTTTCTGCTCTCTATACGCACAAGTTCTCTCGCCCATCCAACTTTTAGCGCCGGACAAATCGGCGTGCATGAGCTGGCTACGACGCAGAAGAGACAGCTTTTGTGATGATTGCGTTTGTACCCGACCGATGGAGTTTCTCCGAGCTTAAACGCCTTCACTGCGAATATAGATCGCCAGGTACTTTGTATTGCATTGTTTCTTGAAATTCTGGCACACAATTACGCGAAGATTCGTTTCTTGATCTATGGCGCATCCGCTCGTGTATATGTTGCGTGTGCAACTGCGCCCAGCCGCTGTACATCGCGGATGTGAAGTTGCGGGAAAATTTCGCAACTTAGCTGTTACGTAGTCGGCTAACCTGACCGTTCCGCATTAATAGACTCAGTCGCCGACTGAGAAACCAACACTAATTCGGGTTTATCGATACGGGATCTTCGCAGAGTCTTCGTGAAATCCACTTGTGTCTGTGTTCACCCTGCGCTACGCAGTACGAAGAATAATTTGTTTTCTGAAGTTATCCTCCGAAGTATTAGAGTGTCAACACGTATTGTTATGTGTTCTTTCTTTGGCTCTTTAGTTGTATTCTCGTCTATAGGTTCTCCAACTACGTTCGGTACACTATAATTTTTGCTTTAACATTAAGGTTATGGGTGGTGATTTATGCTATTTCAGGTTATTACTACGGCCGATTTCGTTTTACGAGCGTATATGCCAACTGTAAGAGCTTTACTGCACTGTATAAACCAGTAATCATCATCATCAGCAGCAGCAGCAGTACAGCAATGGCCGCGGCGGCAGCAGCGCCAGCAGCAGCCGCCGCCGCCGCCGCCGCCGCCTGACTACACTAAGCCCAATGCAGGGTGAAGACCTCTGTCATGATCCGCCAATCAATCCGGTCTTGCGCTTTCTGATACCACGTTAAACCTGCGAACTTTTCAATCTCATCGGCCCACCTAACTTTCTGTCTCCTCTTCGTGCGTTTGCCTTCTAAGGGGATTCAGCCAGTTACCCTTAATAACCAGCAGTTATCCTGCCTACGCACTACGTGCCCGACCCATGTCCATTTCTTCAACTATGGTATTCTTTACCCCGGTTTGTTGCCTGACCCATTCTGCTCACTTCTTGTCTTTTAATGTAACACCCATCATTTTCTTTTCCATCGCTCGCTGCGTCATTCTCAATTTAAGCTGAACGTTCCTTGGCAGTGCAGTGTATATATTTAAAAGTTTCGGTGATAA
This sequence comes from Rhipicephalus microplus, assembly GCF_043290135.1. NCBI lineage: Eukaryota > Metazoa > Arthropoda > Arachnida > Ixodida > Ixodidae > Rhipicephalus > Rhipicephalus microplus. The sequence continues at coordinate 233,002,790 of NC_134700.1, forward strand.
CATGGGTGCATGACATGGTTCGCGACACGCCCCGCCGTGGTGGTCTAGTGGCTAAGGTACTCGGCTGCTGACCCGCAAGTCGCGGGATTGAATCCCGGTTGCGGCGCCTGCATTTCCGATGGAGGCGGAAATGTTGTAGGCCCGTGTGCTCAGATTTGGGTGCACGTTAAAGAACACCATGTGGTGGAAATTTCCGGAGCCCTCCACTACGGCGTCTCTCATAATCATATGGTGGTTTTGGGATGCTACACCCCGCATATGACTCAATGGCTCGCCACAGAATGATGATAGACGCGCTATTATATGAAAAAATGAATGATTGCATCATGGGGTGAGCATATCGCAAGTCTGATCTGCAGCCTGATACAACACTCGAGCTATTGTTTACGCGTACTGTGACCTCCCTATAGCGCTGTGCGAGAGAGGCGAAAATCACTTATATAATTGACGGCCTGCAATCCGTCCCTCATATCAGCGACTCACAGTCTGTCTAACTCTGCTCGCGACAGTGTTACTCTATGCCGTTATCATACTGTAAAGGTCAGGTGATTCACAAGAAGCTCCGCCACAGTCGCGCGTGAGCTTATATTGGCCCAATTTAATTCGGTGAACTTTCCAAATCAAGCCCTTCAATCCCAGCGCGATTCGCATATGAGAGCTTGCATTGGGAACGGCTTGGCCACGATGGCGAGAAACTCTCTTTCCTTGTCCACGGCTTGGATTATATCGTTTACGAACGTCTTCTTCGCGTCATCGTTCAAATCAAATGTTTGAAACAAGAAGTACGGGGGTGCGAAAAGACGACTGAGCACTTTCTTCGCACTTGCCGTCAGTGTCAAAGCAAGCTGCTGGATGTCATGACTGATAACTGCGGCAGACTTCTTGGAACCTCGGTCCCGTTGGTCATTCTAAACCACCGTGTTCTTTTTTTGCACATAGCTAGAGAGAGAGAAAAAAAGAGAGAAAAAGATGCAAGGAAAGGCAGGGAGGTTAACCAGACGCACATCCGGTTTGCAACCCTGCACTGGGGAAGGGATAAAGGGGAGAAAAGAGGTTGCAGAGAGATGAGAAGGTACACACAATCACGAGCACACTCGGGGAGCACACACAGTCTACAGGCGGTCGCTCAGGTTTGTTGGCTTTAGGTAAAGTAGCAGTGCTTTAGTCGCTTTCTGCGCAACTGAGGCAGATGCCCAAGCTCCTAGTATCTTGTGCACACAAAATGGTCTGGGGTCAAATTTATTCAAAACCATCCGGAGCTGGCATCACTGTGTGTCGTAGCAAGCGCAGCTGCACAGGGCGTGTTCGATGGTCTCTTCAGCTCCGCAGTAGTCGCATGTAGGAGTGTCTGCCATACCAATGCGAAAGGAGTACACCTTTGTAAGTGAAACACCCAACCAAAGGCGGCATAACAGTGTCGCATCGGAGCGGGAAAGTTGTGATGGTAGCTTTAGCTTGAGCGAAGGATCCAGTTCATAAAATTGACACCTTTGTAAGCTGGTAGACGACCAAAACATGCGTGTGAGATCTCGAGCCAGCAGGTAAAGTTGTTTTGCTGCATCATTTCCTGATAGAGGAATCGGGACTATACGGGTTCCTTCATGGGCTGAGCGGGCTGCATCATCGGCTAGTTGATTTCCGGTAATACCGATATGTCCAGGCAGCCATTCATATATAATATCATGCCCCCGTGCTAGAGCTTCATGATGGCAATGTCTTATTTCTTGCACCGATTGGTCAAGACTCCTCCTACGCATGGCAGACTGCAAACTCTGAAGCGATGCCTTCGAATCACAGAATATGACCCATTTTCCTGGACGTTCTTGAACGAGATATTGTAAAGCAGCCCTTATAGCAGCAAGCTCTGATGCCGTAGATGTAGTCATATGCGACAACTTAAACTTGATTGTCATTGCTGCAGCCACATAGCTAAATAACTAAATTAACATTTAGTGCGTGCAAATATTTGATTTAGAATTCCTTTCTACTTATCTTTCCTGTCTTTACGTGATATCCCAAACTTTAAGAAAAAAGAAGAGTATATGTGACTTTCTTCGTCGAGTTTTAACGTGCCACGTATACGACTCTCTTTGTAGAGACACGTCAACTTTCTTTTGGGTCTCACGACTCTCCAAAGAGAGTATAATAATATCGAAGGGGAGTTTGCGTGTCTCTTTAATGAGAGTCATACGTCGCAAGTATACAAACACAGAAACAGAGAAAAAGACAGAAGAAAATTAGTATATAATGAATTAATATTTTTTATATTGTGGTGCACGGGGAGACCTGCCAGCGAGGTCTTCAGACTCCAGATCTTAGTTAGTGACTATGGAGATCGGTATAAATATCTTTCTCGAGCCCTGGCGTCATATCCCTTTTAGAGAGAGAGAGAGAGAGAGAGAGAGAGAGAGAGAGAGAGAGAGAGAGCAGGAAAAGAAGGCTGGGTGGTTAACCAGACCAGCGTCCGGTTCTGCCCTTAAGAAATAACCTATATATAACATGCGGGAAAGGTTATACCTTTCAAATGGCAATGTTAGGAGACACTTTGTGAAAACTATAACCTCTCAACTTTCCTTCATACGTTCTTCACTGCCCTGGCCTCGGGGGGGACTAAGTTTCGAGGAAGTGGCCCGAAAGCTGAAGTGAGTTTGAGACCCGTGGGGTATACTCCTCTACCAAGGCCGTACATATGTAGCGAAAGTTGCGCGTCACGTCGGCCAATCGGGGCCCAAACCATGAATGTATGATGTACTGTTTACCGCAACATTATCTCGTGATGATGATTTGTGGTGTTTAACGTCCCAAAACCAAGCTATGATTATGAGAGACGCCGTAGTGGAGGGCTCCGGAAATTTCGACTACCTGGGGTTCTTTAACGTGCACCCAAATCTGAGTACACGGGCCTACAACATTTCCGCCTCCATCGGAAATGCAGCCGCCGCAGCCGGGAATCGAACCCGCGACCTGCGGGTCAGCAGCCGAGTACCTTAGCCACTAGACCACCGCGGCGGGGCGCAACATTATCTCGTATATGTGACGCTTGAGCGGCCGTACAATTTCATCCGAGCTTAACACACAAACGTGTACTTCACAAAGCCGCACGCCAACCTGCAGTGCTATAGTTCTTATCGCCGTTACATTGGCAAGGCACCACCAGTAACACCAGCAGCAGCCGTAACTTTCGCAGTTTATCACCTACAGCGAGCAGAAATGTCAAGAACACCGAGGTACGTCGCGACACAGTGCCAACTTCCAACGAATGATTTATTGTACGAAGCAGTGCATGAAGAAACATATATGAACCTCGGTCCAGGTAGTAATATAGGGCTGTGTCCGCCTCGTACATAACTGTCTATTTTATGCACCTATATGTGTCAAGATTGGGTGCTAACGCTGTCAAGCTCACGTTCTTTCGTATATATATATGTTGCTAAATCGTCTGGATTTTACTGTCGAGCTTCGTGCATTTGCCAGAACGTGGCACTACAACGCGTTAAACGAGGCGAAGGGAAAACATACAGTAGCATGGAAGCCGATTCGCTGTTATTATCCTTTATCTACATTTATCTCTTTCCAAATAATTGCCAGCGTTCGCGCGTATTTCATCGGGACGAGAAAACCCATAATGATACGGCACAGCAAACGCCACTTCTCGGCAAAGAGCTCCAATTTTTACCCCCTTGTGCTGAAACTCGAACCATATCATTACAACTATATACGCTAAGCGTTCGCTTCGAAACGCATCTCGCACAGACCAATCTCAATCCGCGCGCCTCTGTATATACCACAGCGCTCTTCCATACACGTGCCACGGGCAGCTATACAGCGTAACGATCACGTGCGGGAGCGTTGCACATCGTATAAGCAATACAATCTCCGATCGTACGTGCCTCTCGGAGCAGTCAAGGGCACGCCTCGTTATCGTAATCCGTTACGCCTAACAGCGCGCGCGAGCGCGCGTTAGCCCGGCCTATAATCTCGCGTTGAATCTGTTTCTTTTACCGCGTATCCGCGAGATCGTCTCGCGAAACGCGAGCGTTTCTCTCGCCGGCGAACGGGAAGACGACACGAGGGCCCCGCGGGCGCCGTTCCTCGATGCACGCAACTCGAAGTCACGCTGCCGGAGTTGTAGTTCGTTTTGCATGTTTGTATACGTATGCAGAGCAGCTTAAACGTCCCAAAACGATATGAAACGAAGAAGGCAAGCGCCGGTCGGATTTCAGCGATGTAAGCGTTATCGACTCACACTGGCACGTAAGAAGTGTGTGTGTTTGTGCGTGTGAGTTTGTTTAAAACAAAAGAATACACGATCGAGCATTGTGCGTTTGGCGAGGGAACCCGCTCTCCGCTGCTCCTTCCCCCCCCCCCCCTTTCTGCTTTTATCCGGGTCACCTAGTTTTTTGCGAAACGATCGTCTCTTGCTCTGAGCGCGTTGCTGCGGCGATCACGCAGAAAAGGGAGGAAGCGTTCGGGCCGATCTCGATGCGATTGCAGCGACTCGCCAGCCGCTGCTTCGACGCGCCGGATGTTCCTTCTATAGTGTTTACAGCTAACTCGACACACGAACGAGTTGGGATTTTCGTTGGAGACGTGTGCTGCTCCACAGCTTCGCTCGTGGAGTGCAGTGGCGTGGGATACGGTCTTTCTCACCACGTGACCATACGCGCAATGACTCGCAGACCCCTCGAGTAATGGGAGTATAGCCAAGAGGCGGAAGGTCGGGGGGTTTAAACTTCTTTAAAATCTTTCACTGTGCTTTCTTATGTATACACGCACGCATACAAACGCATGCACAATCATACGTAATGTATGATTAACCTTCGCCCCCTCTCTCTCTCTCAAAAAAAAAAAAGATCGTCTGGATACGCTTAACAACATTTTTGACTCGCCATGTTTGATGCTGCATATTACGGCTCGTTCTGTGTGTTCGTTGTGTCTTTTTTTTCTCGTTATCTTCCAAGCAAGATGTCGAACGACAGGTTTGTGAAAGTTTTTAAAAAATTATGGGCTCTTATATGCAAAATTCTCTTATGCTAAACATCTATAGTCCTGGTGCCAGACATATCATTAGAAGCCGGCGGGCCAACGGCATAGTAACATTTACGAAAGAGAATATTTTAAAATTCGGACGCTGTTATCGCTAACGAAGGTATTTTGTATCCGTAGAAAGCATATATTTTATTTTATTTAATCGAAGTGCGCAGTATATCTGCCGCACAATGAGGAAGGAAGTGTAAATTATTAACAAATTCACCGATACAACTAATGGCAGTTGAGCAGTCCGGGCTGAACGATTTCGCTGGTGTATGCTCTGGTCGCACACAAGAAGTGCACACATGCTGCTGACACTATAACTCATGTGTTCGCTAATATGTGTTCTAATCCTACTAGTTATCATTTTACAATATTAATCGGCACGCCTGAGCCGTCATTGTAGAATTGAACCCCATTCCATCAGGCGTGAGAAATGTGAATGTCGCCCAGCACAGACCACACAAAAGAAAAGACCATGATCGTTTCAGTACCATAATATAGGTTCAAACATATTATTTTTTGGTAGTCATGTGGGGATTTATAATACATAAGAACATATACTGTGGACTATAAGCTTCATGACCCTGCCTTGCTTTCCTTATTAAGGCGAAAGGCTTAAGTTCTTCGTCCGACGCTGGCCTTGAAAAGCGCTACATGCATTGCAAAAACCAACGTGATCGTTGTGAGTTTAGTAAAAATGAGAATAAAATCAGGGTTCGAGCAGGAATGCAACCTACGTATTTTGCGTGGCAGTAAAGTATTCCACAGCACAGCCTTTCCAGTGCTTGAAACCGCATTTGAAAAGGACCTATACAGGCGTTATGTCGGGCAAGGAGTCAGTTATTAAACGTAGTATTGCGTGACAAAAGCATAGCATCGCGCAAGGCGTCACGCCATGTGAATTGCTTAACGAGGTAGTGCTGGAAAGCTACCAAACTAATACAAAGGGCCGAGTTATATTTCATCGTCATCAGTCTCATAAAAAGTGTGCCCCTGTTCACGTTGCATCTCATGCTCCGATAATGATTATAATGACAATGATGATAAAACAGCCACATGGGTCGGCTTTCTCTAGACGTGTTAGACGAAGGCGTAAGAGACACTGTGAGACTTCCTTTCTTTTTTTGTGTGTGCAGTAAATCATTGGCCGGTCCATATTGCTAAGGTGAACGTCAACACTCACCACGTAAAGATAATCACTGTGGCTTTCAGTAAGTTCCATCTCTCCGCCGCAAACCCGCGCATGCCTCTTTTAGCAGCGGGGGTTCCGATGCGAATCGTGCGCGGAATCGCGTGCGGGTATGTGCCACAGGAATACGGCAAGCGTAACAGCATAGTACAGCAGGAGAGAAGGAAAGGGAAGACATTATAGGGAAAGAACGGAACGAATCAGAGTGATAAAGAGCGGTGGAGTAGGAAGTTGAAGCCTTGGGTGAAACTGAGAAAAGCCTAGTAAGAAAAAAAAAAAAACAAGGAGTGTTGAGGAGGGAGGCGAGCGTTTAGCGAAAACTCCGACCGGCTAAGTGGAGAGGAGGAAATGTAAAAAAAGTAGGATAGGATAAGTGGAGAGTAGGAGGAACACAACTAGGTAAAAAGAAACGAGATTCCTTGGCGAGGCAGGATTCGAACAAGGGTACCTATTGTCCGCGGGTGAGCGTCGTAAACACTCGGCTATCCAGACACTTTTTCTTTCTCTAATGCACGGCATGGTAGGCGAAGGGAAATTTTAGGAAAATGTATGATTACGTTGCTATGGGCTAGGAAACGAGAACTACACAGAGAAGAAGAGAAGGAAATATATAAAGAACGAAAGACAGAGAAGGAAAAGAAATAGAAATTGAGATAAAGGTTGAAAGAAAGAGAGAGAGAAAGCATGACATAGCCATGTTTATTTTAGTATAGGAACGTTATCAGAAGGGGAAGTGAGGGTGAGGGGAAAGAGGATGGCCGCCAGCTCCACTGTTTCCAGTCTTCGCCCCACTGTATAGTGCGTAGCTGCCCCAATTTTTTCGCTACTATAACACCTCACCAGTTCAACTCACCCGGACGACCGTCCTTGCATTTTTCTTCGCAATAACCGAACGTGACCGCCGTGAATGGAGCCATGCATTATGCGTATAGGCTCGACCGTATACACGCTACCGTTGCAGTGCCGTTTATGCAGCGACCGGTCTGCCAGCGCCATCGCAGTTTACTGGTGGCCCCGTCCTTGACGGTATACCCTCGGCGTCCCCGTATATTGCGCGTGAAGCTTGCGCGCGCCGCACTCTGGTCTACTCGTATATGCCCGGCGTATATGTGAGCATACGCACAGATCGCAGGCGCAGTCGTCGACGACGGCGGCAGCGATTGTCGATAGGAAGAGCGCAATCATTTATGTGCATACTCTAATTAGTGCGTGACTGCAGCGCCGATGCGGCGCGGCATCGGCATTCCTCGGGGCGATGCGAAAGGCCTGTCCTTCGACGTCGCTCCCCTTGTCGGTCGAGGACGCGCAGCTTCCGCTATAGCCGCCACCCTCGATTCTCGATGGCCCGACGAAGCTCTTGGTGTACCGATCGCACGGCTGCATGCGAGACCGGAATTACACGACTGTGGTTTCGCTGTTAGACCAGGGGCCGCCTCCAACACGTGGTCCACGCTAGCAGTCAGGCCCATATATGAGTGTGCTCGACACACACACACAAAGGCAGCAACGTGTACACGCAATAAAACAACGTTTTTAGTTCGCTCGTCCAGCTCACCATCTCACTTGAGCACGCTGGGCAAGATGACCAGCGCTACAATTCGTTTCCTCCTCCTCGAGCCTTTAGAAGGGTCACCGACAGGGGTCATTACCTAACTAGCTTTGCGCAATCTAGAAGTATATCAGTGCTATGCGAAGGCGCTCATACAGATAGGAATGTCACCAAACCTTATATATCGACTCCGGGGCCCCTGTTTGTCAGGCGTCCTCAGCTTCTCATAAACCAGAGAACGACTGACTACAAATTTCCGTACACTATCTATATGCAACACGATACTGCGCGCATTATTCGGCATACGCTGGAACACTGCAGTGGTGCGGAGAAAGACGACCCAAATTTCGCTGTGGGACGGCTACATTCGTCGCGCTTCGCTTCGCAGGCATCATTGCCTGGTGTCACGAAACTGTCGCTATCGGCCGTCTGAGAGTACAGGCAAAACTCTGCCAGCTTATTCTCGGAAGACGAGGCTATATTAGGGGCTCAATTCTATACTGGCAGCTATTGGTCATTGCGATGAAGATCACTGTAATTGGCACAATGTATTTCTCCGAATACTTTCATTTAAAATTAATTAATTAAATAAATAATTTATACGGCACATGTGTTATATTTCTTTCCTTTCGCTGTACATTTGTGAACAAATCTCGTTGTGTACACAGTCAATCTTTCTGTGTTCCAAGCGTTATCGCCTCGTTTGCTTGTAAGTGTTCGTATGCATATGAGAGACAGAAAGACGAACTGACTGCAAGCTATAGCCCTCTACGTCCATGGCCGCCTCCATGATCGCCACCCTCCGGTTTGCTTTTGCGACGTGTGTCACCAACTCGCTCGACGGTAGACCTTGTCGCACGGCGATTGTGATGCGTTGAAGAGATCGCGCGAAAAACGGGGGCAAGGGCAATAATTTGACGCCTCCGTCGGTCGCGAGGTCGAGTCCGCTTCTTATCCAACGCCGCCGCGAACGGTGGGTCACTAATGTCGTAGCCGCTTGTCTCACTCGACGAGTTTTCTAAAAAAAAAAAAAAACGAACGTGCGACACACTAATAGCCAGCCTGACAAGAAGATAGATCGGTTTGATTCTCAATAAACACCTTTATCGTATATATCTGCGAGTTTGTTGGCACTCGGCACTGTGCATTAATTATGGAAGAAGTGTAATTGCGTGCCACTGCATATAGTCCAGCAAGGTTCCGAGATGTTTGCACTTCCCGAGGTTACAATTCGCAACGCGTCGGGGGAGAGAAGAAAGTGTCCGCCAGAGGCGTCGTTTGCCAAGTTGTCTGTCTGCCTGCTACTTAGTCTCCTTGCTTTAGTATGCGATTGGTGACAGTGATAAAAGCGATAAATATTCAGTTCGAAATATCTGTATGCTTTTTTATACATATTCGATAAATGATTCAATCCCGCAGTCGATATTCTGCGCAGTTTTCAACATTATGAAAAAAAGTGATCCTGAGGAATCATTCATATTAAACGTGTCTGGCAGCACTGAGCTGAAACATATTTCGTGCATCCAATGCAATTTTTGTTATCACGCTTACAGCAGATGTCCTTGCTGTTCTATAAATAGCTCATTGGAATTGTGAGATCATTATTGAGCATTAAACATCGCATAGAAATATTTGAGAGGGTTTTACGCAAGAAAGATTTATCAAATTCATGCATGGTTTTGTCCTATATCATCATCATCATCAATGTGTTATCGTTGTCAGCCTGACTACGGTCACAGCAGCTAGGGCAAAAGCCCATATCTTTCTCGAAGAGAATACACCTACCGTATATGAATGCACAAATTTCCTATACAGATGTTTCCAACACAGCTGAAATTTAGGTGATTTCACCCGGAGAAAAGTGCATCTCGCCCTTCTGATAACTACAAATTTTCTGTATGCTGATCATGCGGCATGTACGTTTAAACCCAATAAGGCCTTTCCCACGCTGCCCCCGCTATACAGATATGTTGATAGCGACGATATGCATAACGCGTGGTGAAACAAAGACCGACAGGATTTCAACCATCGCAAGAGCTATTGGCAGAGCAAGTGCCTTCCTTGTTCGACCTTGCCAGCTGCATACTCGATAATACTCGAAGCCACATTGTGCACTAGCTTACGCGCGTCGGGCGCTGATATCCGCGTGCATTTTGCAGCTCGCAAGAACAAAACATCTCAACAAGATACGTACAAAGAAATGAGGCGCAATTGCAGGCAGGACCACCGTATCGACGCAGGAATGGCGGCGTGCAGCAGTTGGAGAACAAAGGGCGCACCTTCTTGGGCGGCCGCGTGACTGGTGGCCTTCACGCCGAATTGTTACGGAAGGGTCTCCACCGCGATCGGAAGCAGTGACCGCCGCTGCGTTGCTCGATTTATTGCCAGCTGCAGCCAGCTGCGTGCGCGACCACGTTTGGGATACTTCGCCGATCGCTGCTGAGCCGCGCAGCTACTACGAACCGGCCTTGAGACTCCGTGTCTGCATGCGCGCTTGCTTGGATCTGTTGTGCGCGCTCGTCTAGAGTTCAGCAGCTCTGCGCTGAAACTCCCACACTCTGCGATTAACTCGCGGTATCTCTTATGCATTCACCTGAGAGTACTCGTAGGAGAATGCAATCTTTTTTTTTTCTTTTTCTTCTTCTTAGTCGATATAGTGATCTTGCCCCGCCACCCTTCGAAACCCTTCTGCGCCTTATGTGGTTTTGTACTCCTCCGAGATTGGAGGCACTTCACCTGATCTTGCATTGCATCCGTGACTGGCCCACCTTTGACCAAGCTGTGAAGTCATGAGATGGCGCCACAAATTTTTTCACATTTATGGCGTAATAGTTACGTCACGTGGTTACGTAATCTCATGATGATGATGTTTTTCCCATTTCTCGTCCACAACGCCGTGGGAGACCGACGGTCAAATTTCGCATTTCATGCGACTAAAAAAAAAGAAGGGGGGGGGGCGCCACGTGACTCTTTTTCTGTAGTATAACTGTTACAGTTGACGTTTGCCGTGTGCCGTATATAGAAAATTATCATTATCATGAACTGGTACGTGCTCCCTCACCACCTATGCACTCTGAACCGATGACAAGCAAGAGAACCTGAAACACGAAGACCCTAATCGGTGTTTACCGCCCATGGGTGCCCTTAACGTTTATTGGACCAATGTCGGGTTTGCTGAATTTCTGTGGAATTATACGCGTTATAGGAGAGGAGGCATAGCCATGTATAGTACGTATAATATACTACAATAAGGGGCGCGAAAGATGGATGTAACAGTGTGAAAGCCTATCCAAGCTAGGACCAGCTAAGTGCTCGCCAGCTCTGCTTTGACCTAGCCTTGCACGACGTGATGCAAGCTGCGCTATTTTTTTAGATGCGGAAGCATCTTATACTCGCGCCTTGTAGTGCGCCGTCCGCGCCGTCCGCGCCGTCCGCACCGCTTCTCGAACATTCGACAGCTGACGCGCGCGCATGCGCCGTCGCGCCGTCGCCCACTCTTCCACCATCTGTGCATCCCTTCCTCCTCTACACACACCGCGCGCGCTTCACTCCACCATCTGTGCACCCTTCCTCCTCTACACACCGCGTTCGACATCTACAATTCTCCTGATTCTCCAGTGGACGCGCATGTGGCGTCGCGCTTCGAGAACATTCAACAGCTGACAGTGCATGCGCCGTCGAGCTGTATATATACTCAAGGTTGGCGCTCGCTCGCTCAGTTGCCGCTCGTCGGTTGGTTTGTACGGCGCGTCGACGTCCAAGGTCGCGGTGAAATGAATTCCAACGAATCCACAAACACAATGATCGACGTCCCTTCGACCAGCGCCGCCCTTTCGCATACGTGTGTACGTGTTCACTCATTTAACACCCCCTCCTACAACCACGTTAACCAATTTAGCCATCGACCCAAGTAAGTCGCAATTTAACACCCCATTTCACAACCACGTTAACCAATTTAGCCATCGACCCAAGTAAGTCGCACTTTAACACCCCGTTAACCAATTATATGCTCCGCATCCTCCTCAGTGTTCCCCCGAGGGAAGCTGCGGGCAATTTTTTTTTTGTCCTTACTTTCCATGTGTATGGTTCTATTTGAAGAGGCGCACGGGAACCATCTTAGGAGATCACTATAGTCCCTTTAGAGAGTCGTGGGACCCCAAAGAAAGTTAACGTGTCTCTTTAAAGAAAGTCATACACGTGGCAACTCAGGACTCACCTAAAAAAGTAACGCGCACTCTTTTTTTTTTTTTAGGGTGTGCAGCCTATGACGCATGGTCCTTTGGGTTAAATAAAGCCGCTTTAAAAGTGCGCTGCCAATCAGCCAGGTGGCACAATATTGTGTCTTGCTCTATTTTTGACGTGTGTAATTTTTTTCATGGAACGCAAAGCACTGGGTGCCTATACACCGAATCCTGGGTCTTAATTACGTTGCTCAATTAAAATACCACCCAGTGGCGGCCATTTACGCTGCTCTATTTTACAGGAAAATCTTTCAAGCGAGAGATATGTGTATTACTAGCGAAGTCATTCTGGAGAAAGCCGTCCCGACGTTTCGACAAAAGTCTGCGGAAATTCATGCGGTGAAGGGAACGTTATATTCGAGGTCCCTCTGTGACTTCGAATATGAAGCCCACTCTGTGCGCTCCAAGGATATGCGCCAGGCCTCTTAGGCATCAGGAGAGTAAAGAAACTATAGACTGCAAACCTATCGGAATATAAATTTAACGTTCGATGATATTCCCTAGGCCGAATTCGCAAAATGCTTCGCTATAGGTGTTCCTTACCATCTACCGTATGCATGCGATGTCCAGCATACCTTTTAACTGAAATTTTATGACGTGGGCAGTACTTGCGCAAGATTATTTTGTGACTATGCTATGTTGGTGCCCAACCACAATGGCTGCGGTGATGATGTATTGAGCGAAGTTGAAACTTCTCTTCTTTTTTATCAATGACTTTTCCGTTGTGCAAACACACGCAACAACTATCTGAAGTGTACAGCCGCAACAACAACAACAACAACAACAACAACAACAACAACAACAACAACAACAACAACAACAACAACAACAACAACAACCACAACAACAACAAGAAGAAGAAGAAGAAGAAGAAGAAGAAGAAGAAGAACAAGAAGAAGAAGAAGAAGAAGAAGAAGAACAAGAAGAAGAAGAAGAAGAAGAACAAGAAGAAGATGAAGAAGAAGAAGAAGAAGAAGAAGAAGAAGAAGAAGAAGAAGAAGAAGAAGAAGAAGAAGAAGAAGAAGAAGAAGAAGAAGAAGAAGATGAAGAAGAAGAAGAAGAAGAAGAAGAAGAAGAAGAAGAAGAAGAAGAAGAAGAAGAAGAAGAAGAAGAAGAGGAAGAAGAAGAAGAAGAAGAATCGACAGATCCCATGCCTCGTGGCAAGCGGTGCCCGATCGAGAAGTGAAGTGTCTTCAATCGACGCAATGTGTTGGCAAAATGGATCGCTCACTGCCTGACTGTGACATCGGGTACGTTAGACCTCTTGCTGATGACCAGGTCTGTGAGCTTCCACTACGTCGATCAGTACCGACGCACGTAGAATGCGACACGAACCGTGTCGTCCCCAGGATTTCAGGACATATTCATGTCATGACATTTCTCGATGGTGGCCGGGTGCCCCGCTTCAACTGTATGGGAAGCACGTGCACACACACGCAAAAATAATATCTGCAGAATTAAATGTGATGTTTAAAACGACCCTCGCTTTCAGATACTATAGAAACAACTAGCTCATTTTAGGCGTAATTCTAATAACGTGTACAAAACGCCGCTTCTCTGACCATTCGAGGATTTTAGCAGGCAGCCTGCTACCTCACTACACACCGATTTTGGCCTCTTTCACCTTCGATTGCAAAGTTCAGAGAGGAGGCTTCAGAAACGACTCCCGGCTTCAGATTGGCTGACAAGCGCTCTTTCAATTGATATTCTACTTAATTGTGTAGCTAACGCCATGTCAATTCCTCGATCGTTTTTGTTAGCCTTATTTATCCTTGTTGTTTCCAAAGCCCACATCCGCTCCTACAGTGTATATCGGAATGCGTCAAAACAACTCACGGTGGTGACGAAGTTTTTGGGTAAAATATTTTGTAGCATGTCCGGTAGAACGAAAAGAGGAGGGTGCTTCAAGGCCTCAACGAGTCTGCCTCGGCACTGAAGCGTGCAGCGTGCGCCCAGCTTTAGCTTCTGTGTATAGAGGTACCTTGTGGCATTTTGTGGAAGCAGCCCTTGTGGGTGTTCTCTCCATCCCGTCCTCGTCATTTCAGTGCCGCGCTGACCTTTATGAACATGTTCCTCAAATACGTCCATATGCCTCTGATTTGTGGCCATGGACTACTTCTCGTCGAATCATTCGCCCAAATATGCCAGAGTAGCGCGCACCTTGGTACATAACACTGCGCGCGCCTTGGTATGGTGGACGTCTCTAGTGGATGACGGCGTCCCTGAGTTTACGTTTTGGACTTTACTGCAGTTTACCGGTTGTACTCTTTTAGCCTGCTAGGTTGTACCGGTGCCGACAAGGCTAGGACAGGTTAGGACACTTTCACTGTTTACAGACACAGGCCCTTGATGACATCGGGTTTCGTCTACCGATGTGCTTTAATAGCATCAATGAACAAGAAGATCTTTAAAAAAGAGCCCGCTGATTTTCTACAGCTTCCTTCTCCTATTTCGCAAAATATATTCAAATAAAACTTCTTTTGAGTTATACAAAATTATGAAAGATTTTCTTGAACTTTACGCACGTTCTTTTTATCCGAAAAACTAAAGAGATACTTTCCCTGAAAAAACAAACTTGAAAACGTGCTTTCAGTTTTGACGTTAGGCTAAGGTAAATGAAGTTACCGGAAGTTTTTTTTTTTTCGGGGGGGGGGGGGGGGGGTACAACGCTTGCAATCTTGGAACCGTCCATACAGGAAATTCCTCCACGATAGCCTAACTGCATCACGACTGTGGCCACACAGGTTGCGTTTTGAGGGTGCGCACAAAACTAAAATGATAGCTTTCTTGAAGCATGGCGGATGGTGTGAAAGTATAGCCCACGGCCGATAGAAAAAAAAACTAGAAAATGAGGAGGAGGCTGACAAAAAAAAAGAAGAATAACGTGGCTGAACGTTTCAATGCTGCCTTCCTCTCCCCGACCTAAACACAGTTATGTGTCTTCTCAAACGGGTCCGCGTTTCGAAAGAGAGTGCCACGCGTCGAAGCAAAAAATTTTTATGACGGGAAAGGCAAACGGAAAGCTATATATAATAATAGGGCCGAGGCTTTGCAAAAGTACCTCGTGAACCGCTTAGAAAATCCGTAAAATAGAGCGACAAAGAGAAGTTCAAGAAAAGAATGCGTGTAAAGGTAGGCAAGCACAAAGCGGGCGACCCTTTCCTTCCCCTACACACAGCGCTCTAGTATAGACGGACAGCCTCGCGCAGTTTTCGACGGTTGGTGCGTTCTAACGACCGACCTGCGCGCGCAGACTGCGACCCCCATTCCTTGCGGCCATCCAGCCATTGAATCGGATCGTGAAGTCTTGATCGATTCCCACTGAATGGCTTTCCTCTGCACACGCTCTCGGGTCAGGGTCCCATTGTGTGTTTCGCTGGTGGGAGAGTGGCCGCGCGAGCGGCGCGAACCGCGTGCAGTGCGCCGAGCGGGTTCTCCTTGTCCTCGCTCACGTTCCGTAAAGTACACCGGTTCGCGACAATTGCTTCGCGTTATGGTCGTTGCGAAAATCCACGTCCTGTCACCCTGCCTTTTTGCGAGGCAGTACTTGGTTTAGTGCCTGTGACGTATGCATCGACGTGTGATCTGCGCGAACTTGAGTATGAGGTCAGGTGTACAAAGCGAATACGAGGACACCCCGGTAGTGTGACAACTGTGTCAGGTTGTTAGCCTGCCGCGTCCATTAGTGCGCGGTATACATAGAACACGAGTGTACTATGTATTGCTGACCTACTATACCCGCCTAATTAAGTCATCTCTCTCTCTTCCTCTCTGTGTTTTATTTTGTATAAGCAATTGTAGCTTTCGTGCTCACCGTTCAAAGCAAGCCGCAACTGGCTCCAACGCAGTGGTTGAAAAGCTAGCACAAATTTATAGAGGAGGCAAGCGTTAATCCGCAGGGTAAATGTGCGCTTCACGGCTTCAGTTAATCCTTGCTGTGCTTCCTGACAACTGTTGCGCCGGCAACCTTTGAATACACTGTAATTGGTTTGCCGCCTGCGTGCATATCGCTTTTCAGTGCACTTGCCTTCCCGTGCCCATTATCTCTTCCCAAGGTTTGTCGAAAGTGGCAAACCAGGACTGACCTGCGCAAACCAGGTAACATTCCTTGATTTTCTGCTTTATGTCTCTTCTCTATGTGAACTGCACCAAGTGGTCGTGGTTCGAAGCACGGGTCAGCAATCGGAAGTGGTACCGTGAGTTATTTCTAAGCGCTTGAAGGCCGTGATAGCGAAATCTCGTGTCAAGTAAGTATGGTTGAGTTCATTGATTGATTTGTGGGGTTTAACGTTCCAAAACCACCATATGAATATGAGAGACGCCGTAGTGGAGGGCTCCGGAAATTTCGACCACCTGGGGTTCTTTGACGTGCACCCAAATCTAAGTACACGGGCCTACAACATTTTCGCCTCCATTGGAAATGCAGCCGCCACAGCCGGGATTTGATCCCGCGAGCTGCGAGTCAGCAGCCGAGTATTTTAGCCACTATACATACGTGGCAGGGCAAGTATGGTTCAAGGTTTGTTATTGGTGTCTTCGATTTCTTGGCTATCACCTCACCATCGCTATTTGGAAAGGAAAAAAAAAAGTCACGAGGTCACGGTCGTCGTCGCAATACGTGAACAGTGAGGACGTGATTCAATGTTGTCACTCAACGCGCCTGGCAGTCGCCTGTGACATCCAGAAAGTGCACCGAATGATTTCCTTTTCCCGAACGCGGCCGGAGGCTTCGCACAATCCTCACTGCACTGGCTTGGTCTGTGCCATGTTGGTTTGTGGGGAACGACGGTCGCCCGGCGGCGAAGCTGCCCTCAGCCGTCGTCATGTGAATAGTGCAGAGGCTTCAGGGCATTCACGCAATAACGTTGAGCGTTCCACCAAGTTCACTCTCAAAGGCGAAGGCTTCTGTAATGGTGAGCGCAGCACCTTTACTGCAGCTGCAAGGGTGGGGATTTTCTGGAATTTTCGTTTATGAGCAATTGCTGTAGCTTCATTCCTTTTTGAATACGGGCCTAGACCGTCGTGACAGAGAATAGGTGTTAGTAAAACTGCCCCTCTTCCAAGATGAAATGCATTGGAGGAGGAACCGTTTTATTCATTTCCGCACATTGGGTCTCAGCGACAACACACAAGTCCTTACTTAGCGACAGAGGACGCAGGTAATTAACGCCACAAACGTTTGGAAGTGCTTGCTCAAGTTTTATTAGGGGCGAAGCTCCTTAAGCCGTAAGTCGAGCGTCCGCAATGTATGTAGTGTAGTAGTCGTCGTAGTAGTATAGTAGGTAGCCTCCTCCACGGCCGGACTAGAGAAGCGGCATGCGCGCACTTTTTTTAATTGTGGAGGAAATCAGCGCACGTTGTTCAAAAATAAAAAAGATAGTTGTTTCTGATGAACTAACCTACAGAGACGAGTATCGGTGACTCGATCTTCAATGAAATTTGCCTTGAATTTGATGCTTAATAAACAAAACTAGCATCAGAATGGCGCACTTTGAGCGCTATCTGACCAAAAAAGGTCGCCACGTTAAACTCGCTGAACGTAACCTACTCGGTTTTAGCAAGGTTGACCGAGGGTTGGGCCGCAGTGCCACGAACTAGCGGGGGTGAAAGGTGGGAACTAGACACAAAGCGCATGCCGTAAGAGAGTGCGCGCGTGCCGCTCCTCTAGTCCGGCCGTGCCACCTCTCGTTTAGTCCTTAGAATGTCCGCTGGATGGCGGTACTTCTATATGATGAATATATTATGAAAAGATGCGAGATGGCGGTATACTTGGAGCTTTCACTAGATGGACGGACAGATGGACAGATGCATGGACCGACGGACGGACGTAGGGACAGACGCACAAATGGACGGAGATGGACGCACAGACAGATGCATGGACGGACGCATGGACAGATGGACGGACACACCAAAGGACGTGTGGACGGACTGATGGGTGCTTCGGCCCACTCATCACCATGTACTCAGTGGATATGCTGTGATTTGTTTTTAATCACCGGCAATACTCCATGCTCTGGGCAAAAAGAAAATGCATGTATGCTTCGAGGCGTGTTCTAGAGGTTTGGGCTAATTGATCAATTGTATTATGAAAAAAAAACAAGAAGAAGAAAACTAAGCTCTCGCATCCGCCTTCGTCAGTTCTAGCGATACTGTCACATTGAAATGCGGTTCTCTATAGTGCACGCAAATTGATTTCCGTATCTCTAATGCTACTCTCCCATCCTACAATCCCGTGGGACGAGTGGGAAAAAGAAAGAGGGGGGAGGGGTCAGGACGGAGTTGAGCGGCGTTATCCTTACCCCTGCATGAAGTACTTTACTACCAATATTACTAAACCAACATACACAATAACGATTATTCAGCTCTTCGTCCGATTCTTAGGGGCATCGATTCTCAGGACAGCTTCCGACCATTTCCACTGTTTTGAGGCATGAGATAGAGAGAGGGAAAAAAAGATGTAACTCCTTCTTACCCCATGAGAATTAGAATGATCATGAAGAAATAAAATTATTTAATGCGCATTAAAACTATTGTTAGTAGCATATGTTAACACTACCATTTGCGTAGGTTTCGAAAACGGCCATCTTCCTCCTTCTCTGCGCATTCTTTCTCGCACCATGAATGTATCCAGGGGGGGGGGGGGTGTTCAAACCCCCCAAACTGTTTCATTTTTGCTTACGTATATATACACGCACATATACAAAAGTATGCACGAACATACATAAAGTATAATTGAACAGCCCCTCTCCCCCTTCCCCCTCCTCACAAATTTATGGCTGTGCCCCTGCTTCGCGCATATGGAGATATTATATAGCTGTAAAATAAAAAACTTGCAACTTCTCCATGAAAGCGTCCTCCTACACATCACCATAAGAACACGATCAAAGCACGCAACACCATTTGCTCGAGTGGCGCCCGTCGCGGTTTGCAATGAATGTATCGGACTGTATATAACAATAGAGAGAGAACGAACGATAGAGCCGTGCCAGCGGGTGTTAGAACTGACAGGACCGACGATTACGAGGGTGAACGCTTCTCTCGGGACAATACCGTTTTTGCCGCGCTGCATGTAGCAGATAGATTCTAGCACGATTTACTCGGCGAAACAATACACAGGAAGAACGCTTTCTGCTTTAGCGTTCGGTAGGCAACGCGTGCGATGAAAGAGGCGTCCCGTCGAACGAGCGTTTGGAATCGTGCAAACTTGTCAAGCGACCGTTATCTGCCCGCCACTGCAAGCATGCAGGCATCGATGCACGCCGAGCTTCGACTTCCGCGTCGTTCCTATAGCTCACGTAATAGTGTAAACGCTATGTGAACAGCCCCAGAAACCGTGCACGTGCGCCCTAACGGGCGTGCACGAGGTTTACGCCCAAGCGACCGGGCCATCGCTGGCTCCGGGGCGTCTTCATTCAGACGCGAAAAGATTCGGCGCCCATAGGCGACAGCTCTCTCGCGCATACGCCCCCGCCGACCTATGCGACCTTTTCTACCGGCATGCACCCCGCAGGTCCGCGCATTTATACACCACGGCGCCTGGCGCTGCCGCTATGGGCTCCCCGACGATGGCCGGCGCGTCGGTCGTCCCAGTTTCCCACGCAAGGCGTTCCGCTAACCGGACAATCGCGAGCCGGCGCGCCGCTTTGTGTAGACAAGGCTGGGGCTCAGCCAAGTGGCTATCATGAGCGAATAATGTAACAACCGCGCGAGTGACTGCGACTTCGCACGCCGTAGCGTACGCGCTATCAGGGTTATCGCTTATGGCGCGAAAGCGAACCTTGCGACGCGCCCGCCTTGTGGGAACGGAGCGCCATGCAAATGTCAGCCGCTTTCCCACCGCAGAGGCGCCTGCTCAATGCGCGGCGAGGCAGGGTCGTCTATTTGTTTATATATATATCAACGTGTAAAGAGCCGATTCGTGGAAGATTAAAAACACGTACAGTTGGTCAAGTTTCGCGCGCTTAGTTGAAGCACAGGCAATATAAAACGGTGCATAAAAAACGACTAGCTTACAATGTCAAAGAAAACATGCCTTCATCGATACAGCACACTTGTTCTCTTTAGAAGCCATTTCATTCAGTCGCGAAACTAACAAAAAACAAATTAATATAAAAATTAGACCTGATATGACATTCTGAAAATCCTAAAACAATTAAGATTGCACGAAGAAGACTGTTTAGGTACAATTATTATTGCATGCGAGTTTTACCATGAAATGCTACACATGGGAGCTTTAACCGCAGTTTAATTCGACGCGATCATATCAGCAGCATATCATATAGCAGCGGATCTGAAGAAACCATCTTCATGGGAGCCTAAACCTCCACCACTGCCCGATGCGGACTACAAGGTGATTCTTCGGATACGCGGGGGTCTCGACTGTACCAAGTTGCACCCCTGTGTCTTACGACAACTCGTTCTCAAAGCAGTTGGACTTCCCATCAGCAGCCCTGATCAAATCAGGGTCAATCCCACCAGTCACACAGTGCTCGTGAGTACGTCAAGCATGGACCGAGCAGATTTATACCACAACATCCGGACCTTAAAGTTCAACGGAGTCCCCTACGAAGTCGTCACCCACGTTGCCGACCCTGTAGATTCTTGTCGTGGAAGGTTTCATCTCCCTCTGGATTACGCTGACGAGGAAATCCTTCCAACCCTCCAAAGATGTAATCCAGCCATGACCATTGGGGCCGCTCGCCGACTGAGCACCACCGAAACCATCTTGGTTGTTTTCCGTGGCACGCACGTCCCTTTTTACATCAACTACGAAGGCTGCACGCTTCGCTGCCGCCCATTCCGACTGAAGGTGGAAGCCTGCACCCGTTGCCGAAAAATTGGACATCGCCAGGATGTCTGCCCCTCTACTCCCGATGCAATCTGTCACAAGTGCGGACTGAAGGATTCCTCAATGGACCATGAATGTGAACCCGTCTGTGTCGTGTGTGGTGGAGCTCACATCACCGGTTCCCCATTGTGCAAACAGCGTTACAAGACTAAGACACCTAAATACCAGACACCTAAGCCCTCAGAAGTTCCATCATCCCGGACACCGAGCCTTAATCGCTCGCAAGAGCGTGGCCCACAGCGGGGTCGCAGCAAGAGCAAGAGGCGGGGCCCAAACTCGACTCCCAAAGAACTTGACTTCCCGACCCAGTCAACGAACCCCCATTCCACCAGTCATCTGCCAAACCCATTAAAGGTAAGCTGGGCACAGGCAGCTTCCTCTAACTGCTCCTTATCTCAAAACATTAGCCTAGAAAAAGTTCTAGCTGAAAACGCTAGCCTCAAGGCAGAAATTCAAAAGTTAAAGCTCGAGCTACAATCCCGAATGCCCCTTAGCAATCTTTCGCAGCATTCCGAACCACGATCTTTCATTCCTGCTCAATCGCCCCCTGCTGTTGAACCCACGATACCTCTTCCTCCTACTGACATGGACACTACAATGCCTCGAGACACCTCCCAGCTGCCACCCTCAAATAAGCGCAAAACCCCTGCCACACCACGCGAAGAAGAATCTCTCAGCGACACAGTTCTAACTCTTAACGATAGGATAAACGCCCTCGAAAATAAAACACAGAAGAAATTCGCCGTCATTGAAAGTAAGATTTCTCACATAGAGAGCAGATTCACAGCTCAGGAGACGGGCCAAGCTGCCATAAATGACAAACTTGACAAGTTTCTAGATTTTGTACAAACTCAAATGCAGCAGACCACTGCATGGATTGCGGCCGTCACGGCCAATAATCCAAATATAGCCGTACCCGCCTTCTCTCCTACACCCCCTCCCGACAATGGCTGCAAACCCTAATCGCTCGAACTTTGTAGTATGGCAATGGAACTGCAGGGGGTTCCGCAAAAAGAAAGCGACTCTTCAACAATATTTGGCCTCCTGCCCCAAACCCCCTGCAGTCATTGCCCTACAAGAGACCCACGGAAACATAACTTTTCCCGGTTACAGTGTACACCAAACTAAATCTCTAAATTCTCCCGATACTGCAATATTAACGCAAAAACATTTGACGGTAACTCACTCTAATTTCGACGGCGTCGATGTGGAGCACAACTTTTTGGAGGTCCTTCCTTGTAAAACTCAAGAATCGCCTTTATACGTATTAAACGTCTATAGTAGGCCACAGGCGAAACACCATCGCTTCAATACTCTCTTTGCCCGAGCCATTGCGGCCGCGAAACATCACCCTCTCCTAATACTTGGTGATTTTAATGCACCAAATCAAGTATGGGGCCACTCTGTTTCTACACCCAAGGGTAGGGCTTTGTGGGTTCACATACAGGATCACCGCCTCACCCTCCACAACAATATAGACATGCCCACTAGATTAGGTAATAGTGTAGCTAAAGATACATCTCCCGATCTTACACTCAGCCATCGCGTTCACTTTGTCACATGGACCAACCTGAACATTAACTTCGGTAGTGACCACTACATTATTCAAACTACCATACACTTCCGACACAAACCTTTAGCTCCCAAGCGCCTGAGCCTTATTAACTGGAACAAGTTTCGCGAGGTCCGTCACTGCTCGGCGCCTACTGAGATAGATGATATCTCGGAATGGGTACAGCAATTGCACACTGACACAAAAACGCATACCACCATGTTACCACCTGATACGCCTTTTACAATAGTTGACACCCGACTTCTTCACATGTGGGAAGCTAAGCAATCTCTCCTCAAACGCTGGAAGAAGAGGCGACATAATCGCCGACTGAGACTGAGAATTGCGAGACTCGATTTGCAAATTCAGGACTATGCCATACAGCTTGCTTGTCAACAATGGACCCAGAAATGCGAAAGCATGCATGGCCACCTAGACAGCAAGATGACATGGCAGCTCCTGCGGCATTTATTAGACCCTACCATATCACGTACCGCAAATAATCATCACATTAACAAACTACTTCACTCGCACAAAGGTAACTTAAACACTCTTTTTAATGATCTTCGCGACAAACACCTACCCAGCGCGTATCGATACGATGCACCTGACTATATCGGACAACCAAATGATGATCTCAGTAGCCCCATAACGGAGGCTGAGGTTAGACACGCGCTTGCGAACCTTCGCACCTCATCTGCACCAGGCCCTGACCTCGTCAATAATAAACTTCTCCGCAACTTAGATGAAAACTCAATTATAGCCCTCACTAAATTTTTTAACCACTGCTTCGACACTTCTACCTTGCCGGCTGCGTGGAAGGACGCCAGAGTTATTTTCATACCAAAACCTGGTAAGCCCATAAACACAGCCAACCTACGTCCGATTTCCCTCACTTCATGCATCGGAAAAACACTTGAACATGTAATCCTCAACCGCCTTAGCAAATTTATAGAAGAACACAACTTATACCCTCACGAAATGATAGGCTTCCGTAAATCCCTTTCCAGTCAAGATGTCATGCTTCGACTGAAGCATGACATCATTATCCCTAACTCTAGCCTCGATACTCAAGCAATTCTCAGTCTCGATCTCCATGGGGCTTTTAACAACGTCAGCCACACTGCCATATTGAGTGAACTGAGCGCTATAGGCGTTGGTAAAAAGATTCATGATTACATATCTGCGTTCCTTTCGAACCGTACGGCAACTATTTACATTGGGTCTGAACACTCTTGTTCTTACTCCTTGGGGAGTTTCGGCACACCTCAAGGATCAGTGTTATCACCTTTCCTTTTTAACATCGCGATGATGCCGCTGGCTCGAACGCTGAGATCCATATCAGATCTCAAATTTTCACTTTATGCAGATGATATTACCCTCTGGATGACAGGCGGCTCCGATGGTCACATTCAGGAAACTCTGCAGACTGCTGCTGACAGGGTGGTGGTTTGTGCGGGTAACATGAATCTGACCTGTTCACCCACTAAATCTGAACTGCTCCTCCTTCCTGCCCATCGGGGCTCTGAAAAGCACATCTCTGATATACAAATAACACTGAACAATACACCCGTGCCTAAAGTCGACAGACTCAGGGTGCTTGGACTACACATACAACGAAATCGACTAAACACACACACCATTAAAGCACTTCAAACAACTGTGGACCACACTCTACGCCTTATAGGCAGGATATCTAATAAGCATGGCGGGCTACGAGAGGCAGAGCTCCTCCGCCTCATCCAAGCCTTCGTCCTCAATAAAGTGACTTATTCTCTCCCTTATCTGTTCCTTCTGAGAAGAGAACAAAATAACGTAGACACTTTGTTACGTAAAATCTACAAATTCGCTCTCGGAGTCCCCATTCGAACGTCCACCGCACGGCTCATGGAGACAGGCACATTGAACACCTTAACTGAACTTATTGAAGCACACTTAACTTCACAATATGCTCGTCTTTCCAACACACAGACCGGAAGATACATACTCGATACCCTCAGTATCAGGCCAACTCCAACCACTAACGCCAAACACACTATTCCGCGTGAAATACACAAGAATCTACTCATTCCGCCGCTCCCTAAAAACATGCACCCTGTGCACCACGAGCAACGTCGACGACAGCGTGCAAAAACTCTCGAAAAACGATTTTCTACTTCTAAAGAAGTGCTCTACGTTGACGCTGCCGAATACAGTACTCGTCCTTTTTTCGCCCTCTCAGTTGTGAATTCGCTAGGTCAGATATCTGCTGCTGCTTCTATTTCTGCTTCCTCTTCTGAGGAGGCGGAAGAAGCAGCCATAGCTCTGGCCCTTACAGTTCCAAATTATTCACTTATTATTAGTGATTCAAAAACTGCCATCTACAATTTTGGAGCGGGTAGGGTGTCCAAAACAGCCCTCTCCCTCCTTTTGGCCCATCCCCCGCAACAAGACACGGCTTTAATATGGACTCCCGCGCACGCGGGCCTTGCCGGTAACGAGGCGGCTCACGCCAGCGCCCGAGGATTTACGTTCCGGGCGCAGGCGCTGGAAGAGCCAGGCCCCGTTTCGACAACGGCACCGTTTGCTGCGCGGGATCGCCTTTTAACATTTCACGACATCTGTAGTCACTACCGCCTTGGTCGTTTATCCTTACCGCCGCTAACGTCGAAATCCATACGAAGGCGCGAAGTACTGTGGCGACAGCTGCAGACTCACACCTTTCTTTCTCCTTACATTCTTCACCTCATGTACCCTTCTCTTTACCCGTCCTCCTCCTGTAAATATTGCCCCGCACAGAAAGCAAATCTTAATCATATCATGTGGGGGTGCCCTAAGCACCCCCCTCCACCGTCCCTTCGAAAACTAATTAGTAATGAGGAGCAGTGGGAGGCTGCCATGCGCAGCTTGAAACCCGACGTCCAGGAGGCCATCCTGGGTTGGGCAGAGAGGGTTGCGGAGGACTATCGAGCGTAGCAATCTCTCCTCATCTCTCTTCCATTGCACCTTTCCTTTACAAAGGAAAAATAAAGTTTATACCTACCTACCTATCACTTCCCTTCCTAGTTCGTTTTTCATATTGGTACAGCTGTCATTTTTTGATTAATGGCTTAGGACAAACCTTGCAGCCCTCTTCTGTATTTTTTTTCATATTTGTCACTTATGCCAAGAAATATGTCAAGCGACCTCATACGGCGCAAGCGTATTCAGGCATAGGGTGAATGTATGCTAAGTACACCATTTATTGTGAACATGCCGGCGCCTGTCTCAGGCTTCACTATATAAGATATAACAATTTGGTGGCCTTCGCCACCACTGAATCAACATGAGCATTCCATGAGTGCCCCTCCATGGTTTTTCATTCGTTCTCCACCTACCCGCAGCTGCCCAGAAAAACCTGCTGTTCTTCAGCTCCTTCAGGACACTGGACAGCTGTCTGTAGAAGACGGCCTCGGCCATAGACGCCACTCTTATTCCCATCTTTAATTCTCTCTCCTCAATTCCCTGCAGACGCTGATGCTGCTTCCACTTAGGGCTGCAGAAATAGCGTCTTTTGCGCTCCTCTTGTTTCTTCTCTAATCGCTCGCGTATGGTGGCCAGCGAGTGTCATTTCACTGCGGGTTGCGGTTGTTTTGTGGAAGTTGCTAAAACTAGAGGATTTTGTTGAACCTCACAGTGTTTGGAAATAACAATGTTGCCTTTTTTGCGTGAATAACAGTTTCAAACCACGCTCGAAAACAAAATTTGAGATTAAATAGCGGTCATATAAGCGCCTATTTGAAAAAAAAATAGGCACTTATAGGCACTTGTAGTCATTTAGGCATGAGCACCTAAAATAGGCATCTATAGGTACTTCTTAAAGCCCTTCTTAACCTCTATCTAATTGATGCTCATATATAAAAATGGCATGATAGAAACGAAAGCAACAAAATAAACATTTGCCTATAATCCGGTCTCCAGTCATGACTTACATGACATGCATGTCATGATTTCCACGTTAGGATCTGTAACTTGTTCTCCATGCAGTCATGTCATACCGTATACCAGTTTTGTATTATGTCATGTGAACGAAACCACCGCAAGAGCAGCAAGACCATGAAACGTAAATCATCACATTCATAACATACAAGTCATCGTTTTCATGTTAAGATTAGTCAGTGATGTCCATCATACAGTCATGTTATGTTATACCAATTTTGGTATCGATACCATTATCCAAACGGCCAGGAGAGCTAAATGTCGTACGCGGCTCGACAGATAGATATATAGATAGATAAGCTCAAGGTCGCTGAAGTTCGCTAAGAAATCCTTCCCATTTAAAAGCTTTCGAAGGTTGGCCTCAGTGTAGATATTGAGAACAGCATGCCTGTTCATTTTTGTCAAGTTCTCACGAACAATACGTGAAATATGTATTCGCCTTCTGCGCGCACTATACGTTCAGAATGCGCATTAGTATGGCGCTCTCCAGCAAAATCTCTTCGCTTTTTTCGCTTCCTTCCTTTACTTTCTTGTTTATTTATTCATTCACTTATTTCTGTTCTTCATAATATGCAGGGCGATTTTTCTTTCTGAAACATCCCTTCCGGAGTGTATATAGTACAGCCGGCTACCCCGGAAACGAGCAGAAAAAGAAAAGAAAAAAGAAAATGACAAAAACACAAAGGAAAACCAGACACGGCTGTCCACTACCGTCCAGTTTCTTTTCCTTCCTGCACAGGGCTCGCAACGAGAAGCACCGTTGCAAATGCGCATACCAGAACGCGCGCGCTCAACTGCGCGTTTAAAAGCGCACCGGTGGTGTATACACAGCCCTCGCGTAGACAAGGCGGCTGCTCTCTCTCTCCCCATGCCTTAAGGCGCGGCAAAGGATTTCCACGCGCTCGGAACGTAATTACGGCCGAGTTTTGGGCACGACGACTGCCGGGCTGCCAAAAACGCAGGCAGGCCCCCGCATTTCACAGCGTGCGAATTGGGCGGCGAAAGTGGTCTGGCGACGAGACGTAATACAAGAGGTTCGCACAAAACAAGAACGGCGGTTACGCGCGGCATTTGTGCACGCGAAGAACCGTGCGCGCCCCACCTCGACGCTTTTCTTTTCCTTCCGACTTTGCATAATACTCAGCCATCTGCGATGCATATAAAATACAGAGCTGGACGCACATAGTGCACACCTTCTGTTCGTTCCTACGATGCTATCTCGTATATATACATCGGTGGCCGTACGGTACAGTAGCGCGACACATAGCCGGCAGCTGTGTACACGGCAACTGATTAGAATGACCCACCGGGCAGGTTCCTTCCCCCTGGTTTATGCATGCCCCTTCGTCGCGAAGGGTTTATTTTTGTAAGTGTGTAAAGAGATCGAGCTTCGTGCTTAACCGCTGGTGCGAGATATGGATGACATCACTGTTGACTTGTTTTTTTTTTTTGCGCATTCTCTTTTTATGTGCGTGTGCTCCATGTCACCTATGACGCTCCTTGAGTTTCTCTTTGGTGCCTTGGTGATTACCGCCTTTCCGGTATCTCGCTTGCATAGCTTATTAAACGAGAACTAGCACAATGGTTTCCAGTGAAATCACGGCAGTCTGCACGATATGGTTCTATGTCACCACGCGTGCAGTTAGTGTGGCCACGCTCTTTTTAAAACCCTCTTTTTTCATGAGCTTATAAGGACCCGTCACCTTCGCAACGGACGACTTGGGAACTGCTAACAGCAAACTCCGCGAGAAACGCTATGGTCAAAGAGAGTTAGGCATACGATTGGCACAACGGGTGCGCAGGTACATTTTAGGGGCGAAGCTTCTTATATCGGCACCTGTTCGTCCCTCGTAGTGTCGTAGAGTGTAACAATTGTTACATTTTGACCTCCAAGGCGGTGCCGGTATTTCTTCTGTGCGATGTTTAACAATAAAAAATAGTGCTCAATGTACATGCCTAGGGCTGCTAATGGGGAATGAGAGACAGGAACATTCGGCTTTTAGTTAACGCGCACGCTGCGATCCCCATTAGCAGCCATTGGCATGTACATTGAGCACTATCTGACAAGAAAGGGTTGCTACGTTATACTCGCTGGGTTTAACCTCCTTGGTTTTAGAAAGGTTTAGCGAGCGTTGAGCCGCAATGCCACGAATACAATGAACTAGTATATACCATGAATGAACTCGAGGTGGTTAAAGGTGGGAAGTATAGATACGAAGCGCAAGCCGTAAGAAAGTAAAAGCCGAATTCTTTTGTCTCTCATTTCCCGTTAGCAGCCATTGGCATGTACATTGAGCACTATCTCAATGGAAAAGGTTGCTACGTTATACTAGCTGGGCGTCACCTCCTTGGTTTTAGAAAGGTTTAGCGAGCGTTGGGCCGCAGTGCCATGAATACAGTGAACTACTATATACCATGAACTCGAAGTGGTTAAAGGTGGGAAGTAGACCCGAAGCGCAAGCCTTAAGAAAGTGTGCGTGTGCCACCTCTCGTTTAGTCCTTGGAATGTCCGCTGAATGGCGGTGCTTCTATATGAGGAATATATGATTAAAAGATGCGAGCTGGTGGTACTTGGAGTGATGAACAGATGGACGAACGGACACACAGACAGATGCATGGATGGACGTATGAACGGACGCAGGGGCGGATGCATGGACGGTCACACAGACGGACGCATGGACGGACGGAAGCAAGAACGAATGGACGGACGAATGCTTCGCCCCGCTCTCTATCATTCAATCCGTGGATATGCTGCTAATTTTTTTAACAGCGGAAGCTCTTATGAGATCACAACAAGGGTCGTTGATTGATTGATTGATTGATTGATTGATTGATTGATTGATTGATTGATATGTGGGGTTTAACGTCCCAAAACCATCACATGGTTATGAGAGACGCTGTATGTGGACAGCTCCGGAAATTTCGACCACCTGGGGTTCTTTAACGTGCATCCAAACCTGAGCACACGGGCCTACAACATTTCCGCCTCCATCGGAAATGGAGGCGGAAATGTTGGGATACGAACCCGCGACCTGCGGGTCAGCAGCCGAGCACCTTAGCGACTAGGCCACCGCGGTGTCAACAAGAATCGTGGGCGCCGTAGTTGTCTGTCACCGCCGGTGTTTGAACCACTATAGCGCAAGATAAAAAAAAAAACTAAGGAAATAAAAAACACTAAGGCCACAATGGGATTCGAACCCGAGTCTCCTACTTACCAGCGCAGTTTTATACCACAAAGCCGTGCAGGTGCTTAAAACAACGTCGCAAAGTGGCCTTGGACAGGCTTGATGTCGGGAAAGGAATCTCGTTAATAAGAGTAATAAAGGTTTTTAAAACAGCAAAGGAACAACCAGGCGTCATACACTACGAATTGCGTAACGAGTGGGTCGTTGAATGCTGCAGCCCCCATTATAAAAGCTTTTAGCATGATTTTTCATCCTCTCCAGCCGTAGCATCAAAAATTTCATAAAGTTTTCTTGCAAGTGTGCAGTGGGTACCGCGCTTTTCCAAAAAATCCCGAAGAGTGGCGTAGTGAGTTCTTCCCTGCTACTGAAAAATTATGATGGTATATGGCGTAGTGGGTACCATTCAAGTGTGTTTCAATCAGTTACCCAAGAAGGGTTTAAGAAAAGGCTCTGAAAGGCCGCTCTTCCAGCTTTCGCTGTGACTGTGCAGCGCGTTCCGGGGAGACCAGGTGGTGTTTTATTTATTTTCTTTTAGCAAGCCTATTAGCCACAAACGTGTTAGCCAGTGGTTAACACGCTTGTTGCGACATTTTTATACCCGTCGGGGCTTTCGTCGTTTGAGGATTCAGACACTTTCCAGATTATGTTTCTAATTCGCACTTGCGACAGCGCCGACTAACTAGAGCGCCTCCCTGGTGTCTATAGATGTCGGTGTCACGCGTGGGTTGTGCTTCGGGCGTACAAGGAAGATTTCTAAACGCCCAGCTGTCACGCCGTGCTTTCAAAACATAAGGAAGCGGTACCAAAGAGCAGAAAGACATCATACTTTGATGAACAAGAAAACATTGAATAGAGGCGGTGGCGACTCGAGGAAACGAAAACCGACCGCACGTTAAGTACCTTGCCGAGCGTTGGTCTATCAGAAAGTTCTGAGGATTGCTCCTACAGAGAAGGAAAGCAATAGACGAAGGAGCGAGGTGGTTGTAAGTGAAATGGAAAGATGAGCAGCAGCAGATGACGGCGCATGCGGAAGCTGAAGAGACTGCGGCGACGTGCCGGCTGTTATTCTACTGCGCGTGGCCGAGAGGAACGGGAAAGACGAGAGTTCGAACGCGGAAATGGCACGACGACGAAGACGGATGCGTGGGACGACGGGGAAGTTGTCACCGCGTCACGTCCCTCACCAGGTCCTCTTCGCAGCGAAAACCAACTACGGACGCCTTATGGGAAGTGTCGCGTGCCATCGCTGGCTGAAACGACCGGCAGTACACACACGAGCTGCGGGGGAAAGTGTCGCCTTTCCGGTTTGCTCGCGAACGTGCAAGGACACATATGCCGCGCCTGAGGCTGAATGCCTGATGCGTTAAATACTGTAAGCTAACTACTCGCTCGCTGGATTTCGTGCCGACCGGTTGTGCCCCCGCGATCTCCAACGACAGCGCAGCTCTGGCCGACCGGGCTCCCTTTACGACATCTCTTGACGCTGACAAGAGCTCTCGCCGAGTGGTGCCCCGTCCTCGAATTACTGCGACCGTGTCCATCTTTTCTATCTCCTCTTTACTTCCGTCGTTCGCTGTCTCTGCGCCTCGCTCTCTCCCTCCTTTCCCTATCTATTTACCCTTTAATCATATTCTTTTAATCCATCCTTACCCCATTCCTTGTGAGCTACTGTTGAGGTGTCGCCCTCCGATGCAGACAGTTACGGGGCACACTTTCCTTTTCTCTTGAAAAACCACATAAGAAGGCATCTATACTTGACTATACGGAGGTTAGGCGCGGTATATTCAACGTTATAGTTGCGCGAGAAGGCAAATTGCATGTTTGAAGTAAGGCACGAAAAATGGCCAGTGTAGTGGTTGTTATTACCACGAACCGCAACACAGTGCACAAACTGTAAAAAAAAAAAAAAAAAACGTGGAGTTTTCGTAGTTTTTTATTGTTATCCAGCTATTTGCATTGTTCCTATTAGACTCGGAGGCAACTGTGGAACTGGCAAGTCGGCTCTTTGGAGGAGTGCAATGTCGAGGAAAGTTTGTGAAAAACGGAAAAATATTCAACCACCCATTCGTACTAAGAAGCTGCTGAGATAGTCGACACGAATTTTTCCGCAATTAAGATTTCCAGTTTCGGGATGACAGAAAAAAAGTTAGTAACCCCAGATAGGGACGAGCCTTTCGTCAGCTGGGAATCTTCCTTTCCGAGAAATTCGTGCCCATTTTCCTAGTATAGCTCGTGCCACTAATACCGAACGGAGTTTGCCATTTCGGATTTTGCTCCATGCAGCGATGATCAAAAAGCAATCACAAAAGTGTCCACAGCGATGCTATTGGTGTCTGCTGAAGGTTGCTGAATTTAAAATCGTTTTCTCATTTTTTATTTCATTATTCTTCCCCTTCGCATTCATTGTCATTGACCCGCCGAGGATATAGTGCCAGGATCTCGCATTCCAAGAGCAGCATCCATTCGGCTTCGATCGGCTGCAGCAGGAACAAGTTCCGCAAGATCTCTGTGTCTTTCCACACAGTCGACACGTAGTTGTGCCATTGGTGATAGCGTCGTGCCACTTGCACAACGGGTAGCGTTCCAAGCTTCTTGCGACATCGCTAAAGTATGAGTAGACTGTCCACCTTTTGTGGCGACTGCACTCCGTCCGACGCACATCGAAATTTATCGAACGGTTTCCTCACCAAAAGGAAATGCGCACATTGCTTCGGGCAGAAGGGCCGCCTTAAGTTCTAAATTATTTAATAAATATTGTGCAACACAGCATCTCCAGGCTAAAGACAAGAGCGAAGATATATTTCCTGATTAGAAAGGTGACAGCTAAATAGTATTTTATTTTAAACATCTGAGAAAGTTATAAGTTACCGAAAAACTGCTGGTTGACCGCGTTGCAAAAAGAGCGTGTGAATCCCACCAACCATAGCACCAGCGAACTTACCTGGATGAAACCATCTGGGGTGATTATGTAGCGCTGTGTGTTGATAGAGACTACCAGTGTGATTTCTACGTTCTATAGGGGGGGGGGGGGGGTTGTCGACCATGCATATTACCTAAGCCTTTGCTATTGAAAACATGTACGTAAATGCGTTCAGCATGAAAACTACGGTGGTATCGTTATTATTTTAAATCGCATCGTCCTACGTATTGCAGATCAGTATGAACGATGAAAGAGACGAATGTAAAGAAAGGCAGGAGGTTAAACTAGTACGAACATGTTGTAAGGAGGAGGAGTGGCGGTAATCAATGCGGCCCATCAGCGAGCATGGCTGAGCGCCACATGAAAGTGAGTAGATAAATAGAAGAATAGAAGAGATAAGAGCTGCTGTAACGCGAAGCAAAGTGCGAAGCGTGCATCCTGACTTCTGCGACCTTCATCGACCTTGCTGAAAATATACAGCTCACAGATTCTCCACACCTGAGGGTGCAAAAATGTTCCGAAGTACGGGTGAGTTTGTGATTAAAGATACGCACTTCTACATACCACAACAAAATATAACAAAAACTTCAGAGGCCTTTCGCCACCTACGCGGGTGGCATCTTCAGTATGCACTGACACCAAATGAGGGAAGGTCACACTCATTGTGCCAGTGCTTACAGAGAGGATACATTAATGGCGAAAGGTCTGTGCTGTTTTTTTTAATATTTTGATGTGTAAGTTGGAGTACAGTAGGCCAAAAGTTTAGCTATTGTGCGCAGCGACCACTTTTTTGTCTCTCGTCGCCATATTAAGGAACGAGGTTACAAAAAATTGCTTCGTATAGATATGCGCTTTGTGGACATACACTTCTCCTTTCATTCTTTTATTTTTTTAACTTAATTCAGTCGTATGGCAAATATACACAGACAAAACTGCCACTCATGCATCATAGCCAAAGATTTGGCCGACTGTACATATATTTAGACAGGAGGGTGGGAGAGACAACTAGAAATAAGCCATCAAACCAATAAACCAAATAAACCAACTAGGACTCCATTTGTCCCATGCGTAGCGATGCTTACACTCGTCTGTCTCTTTAAATGAGCGCTATCAAATAAGCATGCATGTAACCGTTATCTTTAATGGCGCGCCTAATCAGCGCGCTCCAGCAAGCCCGCCCGAAGGGATTCCAGAGCGTGCAATGGTGTTGCAGCTTATTCGGCAGACGCTATCGGCGCGCGATCCAAGCGAACTTGACCGTCAACCAGTGGCGTGCGACGGCGGACTGCCGTCGGCATTCTGGTCACACCGTGCACCTGTTCGGCCGTCCTCTGACTTTTTTTTTTTAACGGAGGCACACGTCGTTGCCGAAGGCTGTTTCAGCTTGACGACGTCCCTGCTCGCTTTACGGGCATAGAGTTACAGCGGTGTCCTTGGCCGCCCAGTTTATGTTGCAGTCAGGGGCTACGCGCGCGCCTCACTGCGTGATTCGCACTAGAATTAGCGCGAAAAAGAGGTGCACTCCATATATTTTTCTCTGTCGCTTTGACTCGCTGATTAATTCGTTAATTAATTCTCCTTCTGCTTCTTTCAATTCTACGAGCTGGCTATCGTCGGCGGTTTACTTGGCTCCCAGCTTTTTCTCGGTTTTGCTTTTTTTATGAAGCGTGGTTCACTGGCAAGTAATTCTACTCTGATTTCGCCCGCTGACCTTCATTCCTATGACTACATTGAAGGGGTCCGCCATGCACGGTGATGTAGCGGTTATACGGAGCTCGGCTGCTTACCCGAAAGTCACGTGTTCGATACGTACCTCGGCGATCGCATTTTGATGGAGCCAAAATGCTGAATACAAGTGTGCTGCGCCATGTCAGTGTTCGTTAAAGAACACCTTACGATCAAAATTTCCAGAGCTCTTCAATGCGGCGTGCCTCGTAATCACGACGCGGTTTCGGGAAGTAAAACGGCAGATATGACTATTCCTCCGAAGAGTACACACTCGAATCCTCGTGCGTCGGCCGGGAAGCAAGTTCTTGCTCGCGGCGCCATATCGTGAGCTCCTCCACTTCACAACATACACGTGGGGCACGTAGTGGAGTTATCAGGGGCGATATCAAGACCGCATCGCCATTCCATCGCTGCCAACCCCGGTCGATCGTATACGATTGCGACAGCAACACTGGCAACGGAGGTCTTCCATCCGCACGGGACCCCTCTCCCTGGATCGCGTTGCCGCAGTTACCGGTCACGCTATGCCAACATCACGAGTTGCAGCTCACGTATACAGCGCCTACGGGGGGCTCGGGGCAACGAAGCACACGCGTAGTTCTTGCTGATGCGCCGCTTGTAAGGCTAGGAGCGCTGCAGTCCTCCAGGAGCATCTACAGTGAAGGCATGCATATTGGTATGCAGAGAGAAGGGACAAGCGAACGGTATAGGGAGCAGTTACTTTCATTTACGAGGGTGATTGAGTCGCACAAACAAGTATGAGTTGTTTAATATGCAGCCTATCGAAATTTACAATAGAATGGTATCCCTGTATAAAAGACAAAAAGAACCGGCTAACTTTAAAACCACAGCCTCCAGACTGCTCGACCTAAAGTGCAGACAAATCAATGCTTAGAAACCTCATACACCATGGCGTACGCGACGCATGGTTGAACTGTAAAAAAATTGATATTTGCATAAACTGGTACTTCCGTTCATTTGAGGTCACATCCGTATAAATACTCAAGTGGTTAGTATGCGAATCACGCATAGTTACTGTTTTTTTCTTCAGTTTTAGATTCTGCGTTCCAATACGTCACAATAAATGGCCAATGGCATCATGGCGTCCAATATCTCAACCGGAGGTTATGGATGCAATTCACCACAGCTGAGCATGTCGATGGGTGAAATGAAGTAATCAACACTCATCTACTGAGATCCATACAGCAGGTTAAGGAACCACAGGTAGTCAGGCAGGACTGATTCGGAGCCTTCCTCTATATCACGTGTCTCACAGTCTGGCTTTACGACTGCATATTCCGTGAATCAACAAGTCGATCAATCCAACGAATCTCGAAAGAATTACGTTCTTTAGAGATGTACCAGCAAGACGTTCCTCTAAAGAGGTACCAGCAAGACCGTGAGCCCGCGCCAGGAG
Organism: Rhipicephalus microplus; assembly: GCF_043290135.1. Classification (NCBI taxonomy): domain Eukaryota; kingdom Metazoa; phylum Arthropoda; class Arachnida; order Ixodida; family Ixodidae; genus Rhipicephalus; species Rhipicephalus microplus. The sequence continues at coordinate 233,038,410 of NC_134700.1, forward strand.
TGCACGCTACGTCGCAAAGCCCGCATAGAGGCCGGACGGGTAGAAGAGGGGGCCGCGCGCGCCGTCGTCTTCATCTGCGAGGAAGAAGGAGCTGGATCGCCGCCTTCCGAAGCTCCACGCCCGCGCCGTGGCCTCGTGGCCGTCACGGTCCGCGTAGAGCGCTGGGGGAAGGGCGAGGCCGGCGTTATAGATCGGGCCGTTTTGTGCGCAACAAAAGGCCGTGTGCCGGCCGTCGACCACGCAGCACTTCATCGTGAGCACGCGAGGAAGAGCAGGAAGAGGACCGCGTCGTCTTCGCCGAGCAAACAAGGCGTGCACGCAATAGCTCACCGCTCGCGAAGGTCGCTCGCTCGCTCGGTCGCGCCACCGAGATCGTCTCCCCCGAGTCGTCGACCGAAGACGAGCGCGCCCGCTTCCTGATTCGGAGATGACTGTCGGGTGCTTTTCTTCAGAAGCCCCTGCTGTTGCGCGTGTAGGCAGAGATCTACAAGAAAGCTTGCGCTGTGGGCGTCTTCTGTGTGATGCACCAATGGTATCCTGGAAGGCAGGTGGTGGTGGAAGATAGCAGTATATGGCCTTACCGTTGGCATTCGTTTACACCAATGAAAGAGGAGTGTTTGTTTCGCTTTCTTTGTTTACTTTTCGCACGGTGTAAGTGCTCATCGTCGTACAGCAGCTGCCCGTGTCGAGCGAAGAATACGATCCCTCGCTATAATAAACCTTGACCTTTATTGATGAAGCACTTCGTACAATATTCAGTAGTGTCAAAGGCACGAGACAAGCGTGACAGCGGGCGTGTTGTTAGCAGTTTAGGCGGTTCGCCAGTGGTGAACAACTTCTGCGAGCGAAAAACTTTGTCAGTTTTAACCTATACTAAAAATGAGATTTTCACCCCATGCGCTCTCCTAAATGACCTGCCCATGGCGAATCGTGAGCCATTTTCAGCACTTCTTTGTGCTTTTACGAGTTTAGGTAATTCGCCAGTGGTGAACAACTTCTGCGAGGGGAAAACTTTGTCAGCTTTAACCTATACTGTATTCACGTTCATGTTGTGATAGTTACCTACGCACAGATTGTTCCGCGTTTGAGCCTTTCGTTGTATGTGCCAGCAAAGTGACTACAGTAAAGAAAAAAAACCGTCAACATCTTTTTTTTTTCTTGCCCGGCTAGTATGATTTCCCGGATGATACGTCATACTTGCGTATAGTCGGTCTCAGACCCTGTTCTCTGCCTAATGTCTGGTCATATCGTTCTGTCAATTAACCTCTGCTCTTCCGAAGGGGCGATGGCATACTTTCTTGTTGGCGTTGAAATAGGCGATTTTCATCTGAACAGAAAAAGAGAGGCATGAGATGAAAATTTGAAAGTACCGGCCAGCAGAGTTATTGATAGCATTTCTGCACTTGGTTAACCCAGAGCGGTTGTTAACATTAGGTCTGCTTGTATACGTACTCGGAACAGGAAGCGTTAACATGACCGCATCATCACTCGTGCACGTGCGGTCCTCGCCTGTACGAGAAGCCGTGTTTTTTTTTTCTTTCGCGTAACGTTGGACTCAATGCCGCCAATGAACGTACAGCGGCTTGGTACACGCCAAAAATAAAGGCGAGCTGTCAACGCACTGATAAGACCGCCTACTCGTTTCTTTACCGTGCGCGGGTATCCAGCTATCTCGTGAGCCACTTTCAGCATCGCAGCTGGTGCGAGAACAGTAATTTTTCGCAAACACTGTGCGCCCACGCTTTAGGTGCAATTATAGGTGTTCTGTGGCGCGCGCTTTAGACGGTGTGAACACTATGTAATCGCCTGCCTGTGTACGTGAAACGCTTCGCCGAGATTTTAGCTATAGCTATCATCGCGACGATGTGCAGCCTTTCTGGACCCTGGCGCCCGGACCAGTCTTCCCAAGAGGCCGCATATAGCACGCGCTCCCGCCTTTTATGGACCATTTCGCTTAGAAAATCTATACACTTCCCATCCACGCGCCTTCTGAGGTGTAATTGTAGCACAAGTACCCTTCGCTTCCTGAATGGAACAAAAGACTCGCTGCTTATACTGTATACGTGGTACAGTACCGTGTCTGCCTTAACTGAATGGAAGAGAAAAAAAATATGAATGAAGCAATAAGGGGGGGGGGAGTAGAAAACAGTAATTAACGATTTAGAGTACAGTGTACTCTACTATGGGAGAGCTTAAGATGTCTCCGGCAGGGTTTCACCAGACTGCTCACCACATCGATGGAGTCCAAGCAATAAGCGTTACTTTCAAGCTTTTCCAGTGATTCTGCGTGCGTTAGTGTCACTCTATATAACGCGCCATCATGCCATCTTTACCACGCGAACAGCACCGTTGCTGTTGCAAGTGCTTTTCCAACTTTCTACCGTTAGAGGAAAGTGTAAAAGCAGGAGCACCTGACATACACTATTTTTGTCTGGAACAAACTGTATTCCCAATTTCGGGTGAAACGAACCGATTCATGTGCGAGACGTGGGACGGTCTTATAACTATTAAGACCATCATCTGGCCATCAGCATTTCTCTCCCTCTTTCTCTTTTCTTGAACATCTGGTCACATGCACGCTCAACGCAAGAAGTATACTTAGCAACGGCAAATTATTATGTTTTATTGTTATTATTTTCACGTACTGTTGACCGTTATGGCCGTAACAGGGTGAATACAGTAAATGTTAACGTAAAACAAAAACAAGTACAACGTATTGTAATGAAGACAAAACTTCAAAAAATACACGTAGGAAGCATATTTTTTCTAAACGCTCTTAATAAAAACGTACATACATATATTGTGATGGTGGTATAGTATGCAATGTGAAGTAACTACACGATGTATTTTCTAACAACATGGCAAGATATGCACAATACTATAGCAACACTCAATGTTCACGACATATTTTTAATGCACTTTTCAAAGCTTTCTATGCTCTTCGAATACAGTACCGGTACTGGCCACTGAGTCGACTGTTTTATCGTTCGTGGAAAAAAAGGAATACGCTTACACATCAAGATTGCATCTCGGAACCGGAAACACAAATTGATGAGCACTATACAGAAAATGTTCATGAGCAGTATACAGAGGTCGGAGTACGCGGTATAGAAAAGGCTGAACAAGCTTAACAGGCGATTAAATGGTAGGCTTTAACACTTCCTGCACCCACTGTTTCGTTATATATATATCGATTTATTTTTTCGGCTTCTTTTTTCACACCGAACAGTAGGGAGTGTACCTTATTTATGAGAATGAAAAAAAAAGAAGAAAAAGACGCCAGGCGGTTGGTTCGCATTTCTCAGGTAGACGGACAATCGAAACGTCCTTGCCACATATCACACGTGCAGCGATCGCAATCTCGGGCTAATGCAGTATGTATGCGCGTCGCTTCTAATTGCCATTTATCTGATATAAGGCCTTTCAACTCCCCCTCTTTTTTAATATTTACATTACCGCCCTCGTTCCCTGAAGTCTATGGTTTGACGAAGCATCGTCTGTTTGGGAAAAAGCGTGGATGATGTACAAACGAATTTTATTTCACTCTTTCACTTCGTTTCTACTTCGCTTTCCTTCCCTGTAAGCTGCAGTATTTATTAGCCGATGCTTCTTTTTCAGTGGTGCTTCTTTTTCAGCAGCGATTCCACTTGCACTCTTTTTTTATTCAATGTGGGAGGTGGTGTGGTACAGCATAACGTGGTGAGGCCTTGTTTTTCATTTAGAAAAAAAAAAACGGGAATTATTAAGCGACAAGATGAAAAGAAGAGCGAAAGTGAGCTTGTCGTGCGGAATAATTAAGTGACAAGCACAAATGAGTTTATCGTTGAGATATAATGGGCTTTTTTACAAGCACACTTGCAGCGCTGCAGCTCCAGCATAATTGAAACGAAAGAAGAAACATAATTAGGAAGAAAAGAGGCCTGCGAAGCGGCTGGAAGGCTAGACCTCTCGGTTTCAACTATACGTACGGCCCACTCCGGGCTATAGAAAACTATAGCATGGCCTAATGGACCTCAATGAAGTTTTGCCCTCCATCCCTAAGATGCGCGGTTACAATGTAATTTCTGTAATTTCTTCCTGCAGCTAGTTTGTAGCTAGCGTAAAGGAATCATGTGTGAGGTATATATATATATACATATATATATATATATATATATATATATATATATATATATATATATATATATATATATATATAGAATAAATCATTGGTTGAATAAATCATTGGTTGGAGGTGAAGCGCTGTTTGTGTGTGTGTGTGTGTGTGTGTGTGTGTGTGTGTGTGTGTGTGTGTGTGTGTGTGTGTGTGTGTGTGTGTGTGTGTGTGTGTGTTTGTGTGTGTGTGTGTGTGTGTGTGTGTGTGTGTGTGTGTGTGTGTGTGTGTGTGTGTGTGTGTGTGTGTGTGTGTGTGTGTGTGTGTGTGTGTGTGTGTGTGTGTGTGTGTGTGTGTGTGTGTGTGTGTGTGTGTGTGTGTGTGTGTGTGTGTGTGACGTTACGGTGACTGGGCGACGTGGCCTGGCTCATACGCCATGTTTATTCCATTCTGCACTTCTTTCTCTGCTTCTACCAACCATCACTTCATACGTCACAGGATTCCCCCTCCCTCCGAAAGAAGGCATAGATTACGAACAAGAAAAAGTGAACAAGGCGAGGTTGAGAAGTCACAAATGTCAAAATGCACAATTGGTTTCATGGCCCCGTGGTGTTCCGTAAACTCGCAAAACTTCAGAAAAGAGTGCAGTAGCCCGGTAAATGGGGGAGTTCTGGTGGGCGAGGTTGGCTGTGGCGTTCTGGAGAAGGTAACCACGTCTTGCAAAACTGCACTGACCATGACGTGACTTGAGCACCTGCGAGGAACGAACATGGTTGGAAGTCCTTGGAGCATTTTAAGGTCGAATGTCGTAGGCGCGGAATCCTCTGTCGTACGCGCTGTATTCTGTGTCGCGGCTGAGACAGAATTAGTGCTTGCAGCCTGCGTGTACAAGAACTGAAGTTCAAGGAATTATGTCTATGTTCGTGCGTTGTACAAATTATAACGTTCAGTCTCTTTCGTAGTTTTCTGTGGCGTTGGCTCCGTTGTCGTAAACTAATGGGATGGTGTCTGAATCTTTGCGTGGTATAACTGGTGACTTCTTGTCTTGTTCGGTGTTTCCTGAGGTTTCGGAGCTGTAATCTTAGGCGCAGTCTTGATATTTTGTGCCAAATGCATTTCTGGCGCCAATCCTTTACGCGAAGTTGCCTCGCTTCTTGAATTTGTTTTAAGAGGCTTGCTTTGCGTCTTCGTCCTTGTTGGTGTGTCCGTTGGAGTGTCTGTGATTCACGGACTTGCTTTTGCTGGCGTTGCTGACGTTGCTGTGGACCGTATTGCGGTGGAAGCCTTTCTTGAACATTGCGCTGGTTTTCATGACAACCTGATGGGGTCTCCAGTCGGCAGCTGGTAGTCTGTGAGCTGTTGTCATGCAATTCAGGCAATGAAGGTGATGCTTCAGATTTGATAGAAAGTTCTTCAGAAGCTTCTTCTACCCTGTTCACTATAAGAGGCTCTTGCGCATTGCAGCGTGCGGCATTCGATGCGTCGGAGCCTTCGGTGTTTCTTCCACTGTCGAGTGTGTATGGACTGGATGGCGATGCATGAACCCGTGTGGAAGGAGCATGGCTCGACACGGTATTTTCCCGATGCGCCAGGTCATCTACCATAAATACGGCGTCCTTATAAGGCAAATGGTGAGCGTTAGGAGCGCTTGAAAAACCGCGTGATGGACCACGTATGCCAGACGAAGAGTGAACGGCATCAGGTGGTTGGGCAACGTCTCCGGTCATATGCTGAAGCGATGACTTCGCAAATGCCGACTTTCGTGCAGAAGGGAGGCGCGCTCGATGGCTGTGTTTTTCCCAAAATACGCGTTGTCGTCTGCCACTAAACTCGTGTGCCACTTCGTCTTTTGTCAGAGGTCGAACATTGTTGTGCATTCGAATGGTTGAAGACTGCCTGTAAAATTGACGACTGAGTGCAGTTGTCTGTGGATGGTGGGTTACAAGCAAGTCTTCGTCGTAGTCGTCATCGTATTTTTTAAACCAAACGATCATTTCTTGTTTTATCTTTTGCCAAGACTCATCGTTGTCGAATATGTGGGTGAGGTAAAATTTAAATGCCTCACCGGTGACGTAGTCGCTGAAGTTCGTAACCATTTCCCGTTCAGACCAAGATGCAGCGGTAGCGTGGAACTCGAACAGGTCGAACCAGTCCTGTACAGGTCCATCGTCCGCTGCTCCAGTGTACTTGGGGATGGGAAGGTCAGTCGATGATTCTGTCATGGTGCTGGTCGCTGTGTGCGGCTAGGAGATGATTCCGTAGTCGATGTATGGTCAGGGCGTCTTGTGTGGAACTGCGTGGAACTGCGTCGATGATGAGACACTGATGAAGTGGCTGGGAGGTCTTCATCCTGTCGACTCGTGTGACGTTACGGTGACTGGGCGACGTGGCCTGGCTCATACGCCATGTTTATTCCATTCTGCACTTCTTCTTTCTCTGCTTCTACCAACCATCACTTCATACGTCACATATATATATATATATATATATATATATATATATATATATATATATATATATATATCAACTAACGCGCGTTCCTCTGAATATTAAGTGTGATACCTTTGACATGGCTGCATTTTCCGACCATCTAACAGGTAAATACCACAGCGCTTCCAAATACAAACAGCATAAGGGCCAAGCGTTGCGGTCGCCACTACATAATCGCGGCGTATTGCCGCAGCCAGGCAAGCCTTGTGGAAAGCGAAATATTTTCATCTGACGTCTGCGTCATTAGGAGTAAATTTACTGCGATAAACTGTGGTCCTGCAGTGCTACTGTAACTGCGCGTTCCCGCGACCGATTTCGCGACCACCATGCGAGGTTCCTTAACGTGTCCGAAATCTCCAAGCGCTGCCTCGTGGCGTTTTCTCATTGTATTCCCATCGAAATGCGGCCGCGGACTCAGTTTGGACTCCCCACCGCGCAGTAATACGTCTCGTGACAAGACGGCAGTAGCGCTCTCCCTCTGAGTAACATCTTTATGCAGCCATGGTTGTGTCTGTGTGTGTCCTTTCGTTAGACAATGTCTCGAACAATGCGTTCTTTACATCACCATAATCCGCACACGCCTATATAGCCGAGCTGGTTCCACCGAAACGCGCGCCATGCACGCCGCAGAGAATGGGGTTCTGGCATGCATAGGAACCCCTACGGTGGAGCCTGCGGGCCGAAGAGCGGACGTTCCACACCGTCCCACATCGGAACGGCGAGGCTGCACTATACCGCAAAACATCGCCTGCAGCACGAACGCGAGCGCAACGCAATGTGTCATCTGTATAGGAGCGCTAAAGACGAACGAAAAGCTACCGTCTTTCGTGCACGCGACGACAACGTTGCCACCGTTAACGTTAATTTGCGCCGCGCCCAGCTCGTTAACGTTCACTTACGCAGGTGATAGTATATATACGCTGTCCTCCAACGATGCCTGCGGGGCTTCGGTTGTTAGCAGCGCAGATAGGCCTCCATTCGAGAATCACCCGCAGGAAACAACACGGTCAACTACTTATTGCGCAAAATGTTTTGTACTACGGACGAAACAGACTCGGACGTGTCTGTTTCTGTTTCGTCCGTTGTCGAAAAAATTTTGCTCAAGAAGTAGTTCATCACGAAGAACCAAGTCCAAGATAGCTCGAACCCACACCGTGTTATGACACAGCACGGTTGCTTCAACTGACTGGCAGTGCGTAGGCGGTGCCAGGGTCTATATCAGCCTTCTCTAAAGGTATACGTTAGCCGCTATAACGTTTCGAAACTTTTTCGGCTTCATAACCATGTTTACTACTTTGCTTATTCTTACAGCTTCCCCACAGCTGTAAGCGACGTTGTTGAAAGCGAAATCAGCACAGAAGCCTACTCTCGAAAGATGTCACAGGCGCCCTGAATTACATTTCGAACGATTCCAATGTAACGGTAAGAAAGGGCGAAGATTTTGCGAAAAGTCGTTCCGTTACATGCGAGTTTTCGCGGTATTCTACGGACGCGAGCGCGCGGTTGGCAGCGAGCAGCCTCGACGTCGAGCTGGACGAGGTCAACGCACCGCAGGGCCGCAACGATGACAATGGAAACTCGGTCAGGCGACCCTTCAGCCGCTGGACAGCGCGAGTGGACGCTACTACCGCGCCTGGTGCCGGCCGAGCGCTGGGAGTCTGCTGGCGTCCGACGTTTCGGACTGCAAGGCGTGACTGGGCGTGACAGCGGGGCCTCGCGAAGAGCGCGCTCGTATACCACGCTATATGCGTTTGCGTCGTGCGGAGCTCTCTCAATACCCGTGGGATGATCGAGCCACGTCGTTCGTTGGGACAGCACGCGATAGCATGCATAACGTCTTGCGTGCGCTGTCACAAACAACTTTTCTTTTTACTTCTCCTTTGTTCGATAAGTCGTTATGTTACAATGCATAACCCCTCCGAAGGAAGAGCGCTCACTTATAAATACACGGTTGACCATAACTCGATGGTGAAGTGTTTGCACAGGCCCGATAGCTTCGTGTGATATTGTACCGTTATACCCTTGTATCGTTATATCACATTGAATTTTTGTGTACATGTATGCCAACATAATCATGTATATTAGAGCAAATGTCTTCACTGTAACGTAGTGATGTTAGTCGTGAAATATAGATGTGCCGAAGTGTATGTGCCCTGTTACTGGAATGGTATGAATCCTTTGTGTTCTGTACATGCTGTAAATAAACTTTTTCTAAACAAGCGCTCGGAAAAAGGGCAATGACAGAGTGGTTAACACGCCACGGTTTTGTGCGTAATTTACTGCTAGAGTGAGAACCAAGGAGAGAGATATATATTTAATTAACGCGAAGTATTGTGTGACAGACATGTCCGGCATGATACGTCGCATGACAAGAGTGACATCGAAATGGCTTATTCGAGTATAATGATAATGAGCTGTTTTTATTTTTTTTTTTTGTTACTGAGACTGCACTACAACCGATTATAAATACAACTTGTGGCAGACAGCAGGTATCACGAAAGCAGGTATTACGCACTCGTGAAACCTTAATGCGTACTTAGGTAATTACCAAAGCTTGATAATTACAAACTTAACTTTGTTACGGTACGCATCACAGTTTAATGATAATAACAATAAATATTGGGTTTGCACATCCCAGGAGCAAGATATGATTATAAAAGAGGCGATAGCGGAGGGCTCTAGAAATTGTGACCAGGTGGGGTTATTCAACGTGCGCTACCGGGGCCAGGATTCGACCCCGCAACCTTCGAGTCAATCGTCGAGCATCATATATACAAGCACTAGACCACAACGGCGGTGAAATGCAGTTTCAATGGTTGAAAATTCTATACGTGGTGCGCACAATGAAGATGCGCTTGCACCGAACTTTCCAGATGACGGCATTCTCACGTAGTATTTCCAGAACTGTCATTCCAGAAGTGCATCGACTGCGCTAAGTTTCGAAAATTCTGTCTTCCGCATAACTCTTTCCAAGCGAATATGCCTTGTGACTCCCCGCGGCTTAAGAGGCCAATACAAAAAAACGCGGTGGTATTTTACGAACTTCAACGCCGCACGCCTGTGGGCGTGTTCTCATTTCAGGCGCTGAAGAGAGTGTCGCATTTTGTTTGCAATTGTTTCGTTGTATATAGAGAGAGGACATCAATTCGCAGAGACATTTTCAGTCAATATTAATATTCACGGTGACTACAACATAAAAAGCCTGTGAAGGCACGTCAAAATAATCGAAACTAAAGAGGCGTCAGAATGATCATTAGCACGCACGGAAAATTACAAGGTGGCAGACGTGTGGTGGAGTCCCTGTTCCACCTAAACAGCATAGTTAATTATAGTGAGCCTCTGATTGAAGACACCGTCGGCCTCCGATTGTAGGCAGGCCGAACGAAACAGCTGCGCGATTAAAAATCGTTCCATACACGACGACCATGCATAGCAAAAGTGTCGGACGCTCCTCAAGGGTGCGGTCTTTTGCGTAACTCGTTGGCCTTGGGGACCCGGGTTCCCCTTGCGCGTAGCAAAGCACCACCTCAACCGCCACTAGTGACGCAGCCACTGGAAATGATCCCAGACGGCTCGCCATCCATAACCGCTTTAAGCGACGGCAGGCAAGAGAGGCGTGTTTTGACTATACAGCGCGGCGAAGCCACACAGACATCACGCAATGTAAACGCGTCTATGGCTGTGAACAGGACACGCGCGTCTGTGCATGTTAAAACAAAGCCTCGCGACGGGCTTGCGTGGCGTCAAATATTTTGTTTGGGTTTCGTTAGCCGTCTGCGTACGAACCGAATGCTGACGTTGGTTTGTGCCGTGTGGGTAGTAACAACCATATGCGGTCCTATGTGGACCATATACGGACCATATACGGACCATATGCGGACCATATACGGCAACACGGGCGCACACTGCGAGGACATAGCTTACGTAAACTTGCAGGTTTTTGATATACATTTGTTTCTTGTTCTTTCTTACGTGTATGACATCTAACAGTGTCTTCATTCCCATGCGAAGTCTGTAGCAGTTGTGTTGCGGTTGCGGTGCTGGGATGCCAACCCGAAGGTCGCGGGATATGCATTCCTGCCACGGCAGTCACAAGGCCCTTGTCACGGCCAGACCGTCCAGTGCACCAATGTCGATTATATGTCACGTAATTAATCTCCATTCTCCTCGATGTAAAGTACAATCGCATTTCTTCTTTCTTTTAGTAAGTGTCCTCGTATCTGGCGGTAACTCATCCAGCTCAGCAGGCTTCACAACGATTCAACCGAGTACGCCATATAGCTATGCAACATCTGAAAGTAGCTGGTACAAGACCTAACCAAGAGGCACGTTCTGTGCGAAACGTCGAGAAGCTTCTGCGTGAAGGACAGCCGAGGAGAGCACTCCCATGCAAAGTTCACAAGGCTTTCTTCTCTTTATCTTTCCCATATAGGGCAGCAGCCTTCGCCATTACATACGTCCAGCATTTAGGTTATACCTGAAATTGTGTCGTACAAAATAAGCATGGCGTAAGGCCCGGAATTGAAAGCCCTATCCGAACTCGGCGAGTTGTGATTGTTATATGCTTAGACGGGCATGGCACACATTCGCTATATATCCTCAAGCGCAATAGCTTACGGGGAAACATTTTTCTCTGCTCCTGCCGTCACAACGTCAGTCAAGCTCGTCCGATCGGTCAGCGTTACACGTCGAAGAGTCACTCATCTGTGGCCGAGTGCCATTTACCATTGGTTTGACCGCCTATATATATATGTGGGTCATTCCATGCCAAGTGTCCCATACGTGGCGCTCGACCATCTAAGATTCTGCCGATAAAATCTACACTTTTTGAGTATGCCCATGAAGTATTGCGGTGCGGTCAAACACGTTTGTTCGAGAAAAATTTCCTAGACCGTGGCGCCTCCTTAAAGTTCGCTTGCCTTTGCCAAGATGTGCACAGCTGAATAGTGTATATAAAATCGATAAATTTTTTTTGTGGAAATACAAAGGAACGCTTGAGCTACTGAAAGGTTTTTTTAGCTGTGCTACTAAACCGTTCCAAAATTTTCGTGTTTACCTAAGAGCTAGGCCTTTTCAAAAACCACAAAAATCTTCAAACTTTGCCATTATCCCCTACGCTAGCTGCAACTCTTTTTGAACAATCATAATATTATTGTGGTCTTCAAGAAAGTTTATTATTGTAAAAAAATGTTTACAGGCGAAATATACTTCAAATCTTTCCGAAAAATTTTGAAATTGGTAAAAATATGCGATTTTTTGTCCCATTGACCGTATTTTTTGTACTTATGCGGTCCAAGAAAAAATTATCATGATGCGGCGTTTGATAGACCGCTTCATAGTTAAGTATAAAGAAAGTCTAATCAAATCACTTTATTGGATCCATTTCTTGAAACGCCCTGAATATATATATATATATATATATATATATATATATATATATATATATATATATATATATATATATATATATATATATATATATATATATATATATATATATATATATATATATATATATATATATATATATATATATATATATATATAATACGTATGCTGACTACCACGGATGGGCTGCAATTTTCTTTTGAGAGATAGATTCCTGCATAATATAAAATATCAGCCAATCGTGACGCTGGACATATTGTTAGCGACCATGGCTTGCCAGTGGCGAAAATCACTCACGAAAGAAAAGTTTCGTGAATTCAACACGTCATTTCTACGGTCAGTCGTGCCACTTTCGCGCTGTTTTATACGGCATGGGTGCTTCATGCCACAACCTGTAGGCCAATTATCGTATATTTTCCAGGGTATGCAAAAATAACAAACAACGGAGAAGAATCGCACGTTACCGATACGGTGCATATCGCGTAAAACAAATGTGGAGCTTGTTGGTTCTCCTACACTATAGAATAGCATTGTTCTGCGTGTCTCGTTTATCCGTTGTACGTGGGCCGTACGTTACACAACCGGAACATAGAAAAAAAAGCACAGCATATCCACGAGGTGACTAATGAAGAGCGGGGCGAAGCTCGCCGCAGACTGTCCTCGTCGTATTACGAGTGCGCTTGCGTAAGACCAGCGAGGAATTGCCAAACGTCAGTGCCTCGTCCGCCGACGTCTGGAAGCTCAACATCGTTCATAAGTACGAGGTTAGACTGTCCGAAATGGACGCATGGACGGACGGATGCATGCACGGACGGATGGGTGGACAGACGGATGGGCACACGGACAGATTGACGGATGGTTCGCTTCACTGGATATGATGTGACACCGTTTTTATTGACATGCAATGCAACTGGCTATACTATGACGGCTACGACAACACGGCACGTACGACCCACGGCTCAAGGAGTTTCACCCCTAAAAACGCCATGTCACCGTGGGCGTCGTATTGAGCACGGAAGTTCCTTTCCCCTTATAGAGACAGAAGCAAAAATAATACGAAGGAGAACAGGCGTACTTTCATTATCTAGGTCGCGTTTGGCGGTGCAGTGTTCCTTTTCGCAAACAAGGCACCCAAATGTATCACAGGCCACTGCGTACGGTCGAGCGATGAGGCAAGCGCGACGTCACAGCGGAAGCCGCCGCTGTGGGCGTCGCGGTTGCTCTGTACGTAACCGCGCTGCAGGAGCGGCGTGTAGCGCTGTCGTGTATAGGCCAGCGTTCGTAACCCCTGTACTTCCGCCCCCGTCAATGCACGTAACGGTATACGTCGTCAACGCCCACGCCGGCAGAAGGCGCGAGAGTTCGCATGGCTGCCAGCGCTGCGGCAACCGACGGTGGCGAACCGTCAAGGACGACTGAGCCCGCGGTCGCCGATCTTCGAACAATGGCCGATTAGCATGGGCCATTACACTTTCAGATTTTCCACGCGAGGTGCCGCTGTCGTCGGCAGGGTCCCGCGACTGAAACTCGGCCACGCGGTTTCGTGTACGGGACGCTTATGCGGCGAGAATGCGAGCCCGTGGAGATTCAATCAATGGGTATTTATAGGCTACGATGCGAGATTTGGGCCGCGAGCAGTGAGTGAGTGAGGGAGTGAGGGAGTGAGAGAGTGAGTGAGTCTTTCATTGTTTCTTTCATACATCTCCCTCATCAGCTATAGGCCAACATGCCGCCATAATAAAGCATTATCTCTCTCTGAACTCCTCATAGACCACACAAAAGACTGTTATCCGCGCCCTGACAGAAATTCATGGGTGCAGTCCGCAGGTTACATCTCTGCACTTCAAAAATGTTGCAAATACAGGTAAACACCTTTGTTCATTCATGCATGTTTCACTCGCATATACGATTACCGATCTACCGATCTTTCCCCAACACGCCTATGCCTGCACGATACGCGCACGCACCATGTCCATGATCTGCATATCACATCCTGTCCACCTGCTGCTGGCAAGCTCTTGCTTTTTCGCGCCAGACATCTTATCGTAGATCATCGCCGAAAATCAATAGCCGAGTAACTGTTCATTGAAGTTACAGTTCTTTCGTGCTTAATCTATGCTGTCATCTCGGTCAGAGAAAGAAACATCTTTGATAAATATGAAGCTTTCTGGGTTCTGCGGGTGGGGCCCGCTGCCCACGTCCCGACACTGGCAATTACAGTTAGCCGGGTCTGGTCAAAGGTCGCCAATAGGATCGCCAAGTCTATTTCGGAGAATGGCTTCTGTCATGACCGATGCGCGAGTGACAATGAGTGGATTCTGCAGAACGCTGTGTATACAGTGCGCACTGTTGTGCTGTGTATTCGAGTGCCAGAGTGGAGTCGCACCACCGACATTTGTCGCTGTGCTATTTTCGGGAAATACTTCGTGAACTCGATGCAAATGTGCGTAGATGCTTGTGTTCGGCGCCATGGTCTCTCGCCTGTCACCTTTTGGGATGAGGTGATGCTTTGCTTCGCTTTCCCAGTCTCTGCGACTCGGACGTGTCTATTGATCTTCCTGTGGATCTCGTTTGATAGGTGTATACGTATAGTGGTTCGGCCGGTCATTCAACGAGTCGGGCGATTGGCTCCATCGTGTCCTTCCTCTCCGATGAGTGCCGGACACCAGACTTATGAGGTCAATTTTGAGGCCTGATCCCAGCACGCGCCGGACTCCAACCGGAAGAACTACCCGAAGTAAGAGCCGGTAGACCTTTTGCGAATATGCCAGTACATAAACGGGGCGTATAGCTCCTGTTCCCAGCGTCACGGATTGCCAGCGCTATAGCTGCGGCTTCTTCTGTGGCGCTTGACTTTAACGCGATAGCGTTGCAGTGCTCATTTCGCAGAAATGCATCCCGACGTCGGCGTTGGCGTCGTTGGCTGTTAGCGAAAAATCATCTTGATCATCACCGAAAAGTCAAGAACGATGCAAATGTAGTAAATAATAAAACTTTCTGGGTCAGAGGGATGATTGGACCCGGGTAATTTGCGTGGCAAGCAGGTGTTCTACCCCACAGCCATGCGTCTGTTTTTCTTTTTTTGCTCGGAATTACAGTGAAAAGAACTTCCTCTGCTTGGAAATGCAGTGAAAATAACATCTATACTTTACAAACACACGCGCCCTGCATACAGGCTTCACAATACAACATGTAATATCACGGTAATGTTGGCCGGAACAAGTGTCCATTGCTGTCGGGAGTCAGAACAGGTGACTATGATAATGAGTTCATGGTTAAAAGCCGCTCACCCACTCCAAAAGGCACACACCTTATACTGCGCGTATTCCCTTGGGACCACGTAGATAGTGCATAGCAAGTTTGAAAACATTTCACGCGCATAATTATTCATGCATGCTACGCATTACACTGAATGCAGCCATACGCGAAAGCTCCACTGACACAAGCCACTTTCAACTTTATCGATCACATTGTGGTATTCCGCAATTTAAGCTTATCGAGTAACATCATACAATAAAAAGTATGCATCAAGTTGCTCAATCGGGCACTGGGGACAGGATATCGCTATAATGATCAACGCTTAAAGGCGAAGCTTAAGGATCGCCCATTTTTCGTGCGCACTGATGCTGTGGCAATCAGTCTACGCCGATTCATCGCAACAGCATCGTACGTGAGAGCCGCCGTATAGCTTTGGGATGTCGTTTGAAAGATATCCTATGCGAATCAATCCTATGTGAAATATAGCAACTGTGTACTTGTGTCGAATAAAAAAAATGACATGGTGAGCCAAACCTGCCGCCGAACGGCTAAAAAACACCCCCGATACGACGATCGGATTCGATTCCCGCATAGGAGTTTGTCACTCAAACATTTTACCTTTCCTCATTTTTTCCCCTTCGTCCCAGTGCAGCGGTGCGCGGCTGTGCCGACAACGACAAGCATATATAGCCTTAGAGATGCGTCGCTACTACGACAAAAACTTCATCATTACGTCGTCACGGCGATTATCACTCGACGCCCTCGTTTATAGCGGTCGTTTAAAAGCGATCGAAGCGCACACGGCAGTTATACGCCATAAGGATTCATATACGAAGGTCGAGACAGGAACCAAACGCCCGCAGAATGTTGAAGAACGTTTAAGTTGTATAGGTGCCCCCAGACTCGACCGTGTCCTTATTGAACGCCCTACGGTTGAACTTCGGCTGTCGCACTTCTTCCCAGATCATCGATTCGTTCACGGAGCCGAGTGTTTGTTTTCCGGCACACGCGCGCGCGTCTAGCGCCCATTGACCGAATACGACGACCTACCGGAGCAGCGGTGTGGGGGGCCACAATTCCGTCGGTTCTCTTACCGCTCCCCGCCCCCCTTTGCTTGCCGTGTGGTGGAAGAAGGTCAACCTCAAGGGTGAAGGGCACTGGAAAGCTGGAACCTTCCTCCCCAACCTTCCGCGTGAGCGTTGAGCAATTTTCTACGTTCAATGCGCATGCACTGCCCCCCTCCACTCCCCGCAACCCACCTGCGTCACACAGACACTCAGAGGACCACCTCTGGGCCACGCGTGAAACCTACTTTCCCAAGTGGCCCCACATAGCAGCGACGGCCAAACGGTTTGTTGCGCTCCGGTCGAATCCTATATATGCAGTTTGCTCGTGAGCACGTCTCCTCCGAGCGTTCTATTGTCTTGTTCCTTGCTTTATTTTTCTTCCCCGTGACTTTATTTAGTGCCACGTCGCACTCTTTGGTTTGTTTCCTCCTCTTATATCGTACGTATATTGCGAGCCACCGCACGCACGAATGGGAAGCGGCCAGAACGAGAGATACATTCGCCGAAGACGACCACACTCGTAGTTGCGCGTCTCTTTTTCGTTTCTGTTTGGGTGGAATCTTCCTGATTAGTTCCCCCGAGATGCTGTTCGGCGTGCTCGAAGCAGCCGGCATCTCGGTGCATGCCATGCGATGCTGTCCCGGATACAAGCTACATATAAAAAAAGAACAACAACAATGCCTCGTAGAGAATGGGTCAACAGGTTTCCAGAGGAACCACTTCCCGCAGATATCTGCGAGCGAGATTTCGCTCCGAGATGAGGAAAAGGAAACGCTAAGGGAACGACCACGAGAACCCCTGTATACGAATGCCCAGGTCATCTGCTCGGAGTACAGATCGAGAGCAAATACCGAATCTCTTCCATATATACGCACCGGGTACGGAACGAGGAGATGGTGACTTGGTCGCTGTGAAACTGCGTTTTCCTTTGTTAAGAAGCTCGCCGAACGCATTTACCTTTTGTTACCTCGAAGGGTATTCTTGTGTGCTTTGTTATTCCCGAAGTCGTATAGGCTTTACGCTGTCTATACCGCCTGCGTGATTCCTTGTTGCTGCGAGCACGGCTGCTTACTCTCAACGCCTACCCGGTATACCGTTTACAAACAGTCGAGAACTTCCGCCTTTGACCTGAGCCAGTTCGCTTTCCCGAAAAGATCATCGGCATGAAGCTTTTCATCCATCTGAGTGATGTGAGCACCGCGCCGACCCTCGACTAAGAGAGACGCTACGCTCGTTAATAATTCCCGTGAAGTGCCTTTGAGGCGAAGTAACCATTTTGTTGTTTTTTTTCACCTACAAATTTTTCTGATTGACCAGCGATAAGACAGTGCGTCGTCAATGACTCTTTCTTTGGCTTGTCTGCCGCGGTGGTGTGGCGGTTGAGGTGCTTGACTGCTCACCCCAAGGTCGCGGGTTGGATCCCTGCCGTGGCGGTCGCGTTTCGACGGAGGCGGAATGGCAGACGCTCGTGTATACTATGCGATGTCAGTGCACGTCGGAGAACACCAAACGGTCGAAATTGCCGGAGCTCTTCCTTACGGCGTCCCTAATAATCAGATAAGCGAGCTTTAGAATAGCGCATTGCGAGCCCTTGCGGTGCGGTCGCTGCCAATGCGCATGCGTCGTAACGCGAGTCGCCGTTCGCGTTCGCCGACCGCCTGAAGAAAATCCGAAATCGCATGCGGCGATCGCGGCCCGCATGTGGCCCGCAAGCGCTGGTTTCGAGGCTACGGTGTCGCTGCGATCGTGCGTTGTGGTTTGCAGCAGGGAAAACGCTATTCTAAAACTCATATGGCAACCGCTACGCCCGCAACGCCCGCAGCGCTTGCAAACGGTATTCTAAAGCTCCACATAGTCGTTGTGAGCTCGTTAAACACTACATATTGTTATAATTATCTTTCTTTGGTGGAGCCAACCAGACGGTTTCTGGGTTACCCTCTTTGCTTTCAGCTTTTCTGTCAACTCCCTTGCTTCCTTCCTCCTTCGTGCTGAGCTTCTGCGTCGTCGAAGAGTAAACTAAATCGCTCTAAAAGATCGGCACGGGCCCGCAGCCCTTGGCCCAAGCTGGTGGCACCGCTGAGTGTGCCGTTCCGTGTGGTGACATCGGAGTATACCGCTATCCCAGCGATCACGATTGAGAAAGCCTCGTGAACTGTACTGCCCAACACGCAACACAGGCATTCTTTTGCAAGGATGACAGTTCTACTGTATTGTGTTTTTACCTAAAATTAAAGAAGCTGGAGTGCACGAAAAATAGCCCTGTTGTAGCTTTAGTTTTTCAACTCTCCAGCACTTCTCAGTGTTTCACGCTTTTTTTTTTAGATGAACCTGAGCTCAGCGCAGCAGGGTCAGACAACGCAAATTGCAATCTATAGGGTATACTCACAGCACAAACACTGATACAGAAAGAAAATTAGTTTTCGCGTGCTGGAACTTTTCGTATGCGTAGACGTTTGACAACCGCCTCGTCGGCCATTTCTCTCAGAGTTGGCCGGACAATTGCGGAAAGCTGTCGCAAAAAAAAAAACTGTTTGAAATCGGCTCTTAACCATTGCTCGAGTCCGTTTTATCGCATGAAATGCTCAGAACTATGATAGCGCAGTAAGTTGTACCTTATACAGCGGCTGAAATAAGGCTATAGGTAAAAGAGCATGCATACCCCCGGTATCTATCGCTTGTCTAATGGATGCAGCATCGATACAGAAAACACAAGCAGCACAGGCCATGGGCGAGCGCGGTCGTTGGCCCCTGCGCTAGGAAGCTGGACGCGCTGTCATTGGGATGAGCGTTGGCTTCACGCATCGGTGCGAGCCTCCTTCCACGGCGAAGGCGCGGCCACTTCTCGCGCCAGCTGTGCGCAATGGTGCCTCCTGGCGCGTCTTGCTGCGCGTTCGAAGGGCGCCGCTAAACCAAGGAGGATTAAAGAAAAATTGCTGGAGTGGAAGCTCCCGCAGTGCCTTGCCAGCATAGCTGAAGCCACCTTTTGCCACTGCCAAGATGACGGAAACATGTTCTTTTCTGATAGTGCCCACTTAAAGATCAAGTGGCTTTGATATGTTATGTAAATGCTACGTTAGTTCTATATTAAAAGATAGTTGTTCCCGATTATATAACACGCAGAAACGAGTATGGATAACTGAATCTTCAAAGAACTTTGCCTCCAATTAGAGGCTCACTACGGAAAACTAGTAACTGCAAGACGCACTTGGAGCACTATGTGACCCGAAAAAGTTCCCACATTAAACTTATTGGGCGTGCGAGGGAAACGCTTCGTTTTTAATCGCTGAATGGTGATACTTTATCATGCCCCTAGTAAGATGGCCGCCACAACTGCCATCTTGCCAGAGGAACGGCTTCACTTCTGCGCAATCATTTCCACCCCAGCAATTTTTTTTTTAATCCTCCTTGCGCTAAACGAAGCGCCCAGAGGAGCTCGGACGTTTGAGAAGCGACAAATCCTGAAAGTTGGAATATTCCAATCTCGCCTTCGATTTTCTCGTGCCATATACGGCACGATTACGTTGCAGACACCGTGTATTTAGTCGAGATATTTAATAAGATTGTGCATATATATCAGCCTATATGCCACTCCTGGACAAGTATGAGCAATCGTAAAAATAAAAAGTTTAAATATGTAGAATTCGATCACCCGCCGGTCCCTTCGTGGGACTAAGCCGGGTGCGTGATCCAGTCGCTTTACGCCAGACCAAATAAAGTTTTCTTTTTTTTTTGCTTCCTTCGATCATCCGCCCATGATGTGTGTGTGTGAGTGCACGCAAGCAAGCACACACTCGAGATGAATACGTTCATCTATTTTGTAAGAGATCATGCAAGGCAGTCGCGATGTGGGCACAACGAAAAGGGTTGGCTAAATACAGATAGCTGTTGCAAACAGCAAGCTTTAAGAATTCGGCATTGTAGTTTATAGCTTCTGTCGGTCCTTTCTATACTGAACCTTATGCAGGTGCAATATTATAAGCATCCTAACACGAACCGGTGCAACGCACGGATTTATCCTCGTTAAGTCAATGTATTTGTTATCATTCACCGCTCACTACCAGCAGTGGTAATATAACGCGAAGGAATCTTGCGCCGCTCGGATAACTGATATAAGAGGATTTTAGTCTGTCCGGCGCACCGCTGTACGGAAAAAAAGTTTGCGGATACCGGTTTACCCGGTCTGAACTGCGCATGCGCGTGCCTTACGGGCGTTTACCGGACACGCTCAAACGCCCGACATGCTTCCAAGGTTGCCATTACCGGCTTCCCTTTGAGCCGAGTCAAGTCGAGCCAAACAAAAACGTAAAAAAAACCAAATGGGTACTTCGAGGCTCGCTACCAGCATGGCGCCGCGGACACGCTACTCGCCTTCCGACGATAAAATTATACTTGAAGAAGTTCTTGCGCTGAACCCTTTCCAGAATGCTTCGCGGTGGCACACAATCACTGAAAAAGTGTCAATGTTACTGCGGCGGACACTCGTGATGTCGATTCTGATGCCGATCACCGTGATGCTGATGTTTTCTTCATAGTTAGGTTTAAATTACAGCGCAAGTAAAGAAAACAAACAGGAAGTTCTGTTTTGTAAAGAAAAATTCATTGGCATTGTCCAATTTTTTTTTCTTTTCATATTTAGTCAGTAATCGCGAAGACTTTCTACTTTGCGCATACGCAGATGCGGCGGCTACGGCCGCAAAGGCGTTGCGGGCGTTTTTTTGGGCGTATTTTGGGCGGTACGGGCTAAAAGTGCAAAAAGCTCGTTTCAACGCTATCCGGCTTGACGCCCTCCGGCAACCCGGTATACGCAAAAACGTACCGGAGTGCCGGACAGACTAAAATCCTCTATAATTGCGTTTGCATAAGGTCCTTGCGTTATCCCGGCTGTGGTATTGGGAAAATGATCACAGCTATATAAGGGGGCTTTGAGCACGTGAATTACGCCTCTGTAGCGCTGCTGCTAATTAAGGAATAGGACAATCGATATCCGTACTCGGTAGACGCTTTCAGGAGGAAGCAACACGCGAAAATGTTGGCATGCTTATAGCAATTATGTGCGCGTTAAAAAAATCCCGGGTCAACAATGATCACAAGCCCTCGAATACAGAGTGCATCAAGGCCTAATGATATACTGCGAAACGTAAAATAAATAAACAAATCAAAAGGCAAATAAATAAAACTAACAAACTTTGTTACACACACTAGTTTCTATGGCTATTAGAGTGCTTGTGCGTGGTTTTGTCGTCGCGTTGTGCTAATAAGCCGAGATGAGAGTAAATGACCTTGTCCTCTAGCGCACGCCCCGATGGGAGTTTTATAAACACCGTCCGGAGGGAGTAAAAAATTTACTCCCCATTAGTAGGGAGTTTTCACATGGTACCAGGGGGGTTTTTATATACATCCATCGGAGAGCTTTTTCAGGTCAGTATGGGAGTAAATTTTTTGCTTCGACCGAGAAAAAAATTACGTTAGCAACCAAACCTTGCGCAGGCGTAATTTTAATTGCATTACTTTCAAAGCACATAACAATGATTAGAGTACGCAAACATGCTCACAACGTTCACGTAATATTGCAACACTTTTTTTTCTTCATTGCCTTCTTGACTACAGGTCAAGCTAATATTACAATCACTATCACACGTGTTTCATGCGTGATAACGCGTAAAACAAAGATATTACATCTTCAACATAGTCGGTAGTCTTATACACATCTCGCACTTTTATAACAGCTTCCACGAAACACTCATTAACGGATAGAACTCTCACATCACAGTGTCTGTACGATAGCATACTACGCCAAACCGAATGAAGACCAAGTAAAAATATAACATCCAAATTTTGCACAGAACTATCACAAGGTAAAAAAACGAATTCCATATGGAGTAAGAGGTAAATCTTTTTTTAAAGTCCTCTGTAAAATGTCCCAAAAGAAAATAGTGTTCTTATAATCAATAAACACATGTTCAATGGTCTCAGGTTTGTTACACAGGAGACAGCTGCTTCCCCATGGTACATACATCCCTCTCTCTTCAAGCCACGTTTTTACTGGCAAGGTTCCCGTATGAAGTTTAAAAAAGAAGGTTTTCACATTGGGTGGTATACACATATTTTTCCCTCGCTTTAGTACGTCATGACCATATGATTTTTCATACTTTAAACGGTACAGGGGCACAGGAAAAACATTCTGTATTGTTTAGAAAAAATTTATTTCCACAAACGTCAAAACATTCTGTATTGGCGGCGGGGGGGGGGGGGGGGCTAGAAAAAGTAGGTAACGATTTAGAGTACCAGGTACTCTACTAGTAACGGAATGCTTAAAAGTACTGTATTAGGTTTTTCATAAGGCTTGCCACACGCGCTCCACACCTAGGATTCAGACACCGGGTATATATAGGCACCACATTCAAACCTCCCATAAAGCACTGGAGGGACCCATTTTTTTGCTCTTAATTAAACAATAAACACGCACGGCGTAGGTATGAAGTTGCGGTGGCCTGATGTAAGCACTTCAACACACATGCCTTTTATCTTAAGCCTGCCTAATAATCAATATTTTTTAACTATAGCGAAAAAGTTTTATCAGTTGGCGCTCTGTCGTACGAGCTGAATTTGCATTAGCAGTACTCTTTGTGGTAGACCGCCGCTACCGCGTTCGACGACTAGGCCTCACTCACGAGTACGGCACGGTGATTCGATGAATGACAGCTGGCGATCACAAAATGCTTGCTGATGTGCCGTTTACGTCTCGTTATTTTTCGTATGCACAGAAATAGTTGTCCGCTATCTACGCAGTTTAAGCTACGGAGCAATAGACTTAAACTAACGAGACGGTTCGCAGTCGCTGTTCCCGTTGCTCGCACGCATTGCATGGGCATACATGCTTGCCGTTAGCTGTTTCTGTGTTTCTCCGCCTCGTTCGGCGCTCACCTTCGAGTTATTCATTTGACAGCTGTGGTCGCATGGCGCAGAAGTCTGTTATTCATCCCAGTAGCCTTTATTTTTTGTAACACACATTCGTCGCCTCACCGGTAGTCAGTGCTAGCTAGCTCGTAGAGCTCGCCACGGCGGACGGTGCGCAGCGCGAGCTCGATACGATGCCGGCTTGATACCGACGGCATAGCGAGGCCTTCCTACCGCTTAGATGTGGCAGCCGGTGAAATACCGGTGACACTTTGAGAATCCACCATCGGCGGAGACGGGGCGAGTGCGTCGCCGGCGCAACTCTCACACCTGTTGCCGGCCAGCCTGCCGTAGTCGAGCGAAGCCTACTTCAGACCACTTCGAAGTTTTAGATGCGGAAGCATCTTATACTCGCGCCTTGTAGTGCGCCGTCCGCGCCGTCCGCACCGCTTCTCGAACATACGACAGCTGACGCGCGCGCATGCGCCGTCGCGCCGTCGCCCACTCTTCCACCATCTGTGCATCCCTTCCTCATCTACACACCGCGCGTGCTTCACTCCTCCACCATCTGTGCACCCTTCCTCCTCTACACACGGCGTTCGACATCTACAATTCTCCTGATTCTCCAGTGGACGCGCATGTGGCGTCGCGCTTCGAGAACATTCAACAGCTGACAGTGCATGCGCCGTCGAGCTGTATATATACTCAAGGTCGGCGCTCGCTCGCTCAGTTGCCGCTCGTCGGTTGGTTTGTACGGCGCGTCGACGTCCAAGGTCGCGGTGAAATGAATTCCAACGAATCCACAAACACAATGATCGACGTCCCTTCGACCAGCGCCGCCCTTTCGCATACGTGTGTACGTGTTCACTCATTTAACACCCCCTCCTACAACCACGTTAACCAATTTAGCCATCGACCCAAGTAAGTCGCAATTTAACACCCCATTTCACAACCACGTTAACCAATTTAGCCATCGACCCAAGTAAGTCGCACTTTAACACCCCGTTAACCAATTATATGCTCCGCATCCTCCTCTGTGTTCCCCCGAGGGAAGCTGCGGGCAATTTTTTTTCCAGGCGAAACTCCAGGAGCAGCCGCTGACGATCGTAACAGCTTACTTTTACTACCATTAATGTATTCTTCGAAGTTTCTTGTTACTCGGCCCTTTGAAGCGTGGCATTCACGGCGTTTTATTGAGGAATCGGACCGATGTGAAGTGTGGTTTAACGGTGCGAAATATATTGAAATGTTCACAGTGAATACCAACCGGTCGTTGCAATTCTTCGCTGCACTTATAATTTCGTTGCCTGTTGACAGATGCTCACATGGTTAGCCACACGAAGCACCTGTGTTTCACACCGACGTGCAAACATATGCCCGTGCACACACACACACACACACACACACACACACACACACACACACACACACACACACACACACACACACGTCACGCCCAAAGAGGGTTTTCTAAGCTCCCATAGGGAGTTTGTAACCACGTGACCTGAAACTCCCTGGGGAGTTTAAGAAGGTCATGTCGTTCATAAACTCTGTCATTAAGCAGAGGGCGTTTTACGACGACATGTGCCGAGTTCACTCCCTACCAGGGAGTAAATAATTGGGGCAGGGGAGTTTTGTGGGCTCATGTGCTGGAGAAACTCCCATCTCGGCTAACTTTTGCTTACAATGTAGATGAATGATTTATTGTCGGTTACAAGCTGATAATAAACACGCGCTCCGCCGCCAGCGCTGCGGCGTGTCTGTAATTCAACAGAGTACTGACTGGCAATTTGCGTTTCAACCGTGAGCCTTTTTTCGGTGATAATGAAAATCATACGGATATTTTGGAATAAAAGCTCGCCGTTTCTTGTTAAAATGTTGCATTTGGCTGAGCAGTGGCCTCGGAATTTCGGATGAAATTCGCCTAGTAAACAAGAGTGGCGATGTGGGCTTGTTGGTGAAACATTTGAAAGAAATTTATGTAGCGCGAGGCGAAAAAACGAACACAGGAAAGAATAGACTGAGAGGACAGAGCGCCCTGTCCTCTCAGTCTATTCTTTCCTGTGTTCGTTTTTTCGCCTCGCGCTACATAAACGCCTATAGCAAAATTTTTCGACCAAAAGCTGTCGAAACGAACACGATCCTGCACGGTCAAGTAATATGCCTGAAATACGTGAAAGGTTCGAAGGTCACGTAAATAAGCGATTACGATTAGTGAGATATTTGTGAAAGTCCTGGCTGGTTTGGACGCTGACCGCTGTGGGCGTGGCTTGCATTTATTCTTAGTCGGTTACAACCTGAGAATAAAAATAAAAATTCAAATAAAAATACAAGCACCGCCCCATAAAGTGTGGCTCGACCAGCCAGTCATCTGAGCGAGAGAGTCGTGTTACGTGGATTCCGTTGCGACAACAAGTACACTTTTCAGCTGCTAGCCCAGATATTACACGCAATAGTAATTAAAGGTTCGACGTCCCTAGCCGAGACATTGCGCTTGACAGAGTGTGATGTCCGAATCTTTGCGGAACTTGCGTAGGAAGTCAGCGTTTTTCTACCGAAAACCAGGGGCAGCAATATGTGTCTCTATAAGTAAAGGACCGATCTATAAATGGTATATCGCGTCACAAAAATTAACAGTCTCTTGGAGTATTTTGTCGGGACGGCTTTAGGCTCTCCCATAGTCGAGTATTAAGTACTCGAAATCGTTAACCACTTTTTTTTATTCTAAACACGGGACGGCTTTGTGCTCTCCGATAGTAGAGCACCGAGTACTCAAAATCGTTAACCACTTATTCTAATCACACGTCGGCCGTGACGGGAACGTCAAATGGCCTCATCAAGTGTGAGGCCTGCGGCACAGCTTAATGTTCTCACATATACTAGAGTACCTCTAGTACTCTAAATCGTTGCCCACTTTTTCTAAACGCACTAATTTTCTCGGGGAGAGAAAAATACGGTTGTAGGCGGAGCTTACATCTATTCTTATTAAACGTTATCAGGTAACACTTACTACAGACGATGAAAATTATATCGATGAAAATGATGTCTGCACCAACGTTCTTTAGGCCGCGGTGCAGGCTGACATGATTGGTGTTGCTCGCACGACAACGGTGAATTTCCCCGAAACATGGAGCCGGGATACTCGTCGTATACGACTCAGTCTTCCCAGCTGGTGAGGCGCATAGTGAAGTTAATTAAGTTAGACCTTTCAGAAATATTTCGCACCATCACTGCGCCCTCAAACATGACATTAAATCATAGCAAAATGGTAAACCATATATGTATTTCTTTCATATATACAGAAACGATTATGTCGATTAGCGGTGCGCGCAGAAAAATGACAACAAGTTAAAGTGTGTCTGTTCTGGCTGTCGTTCTTAATTGAAGAAGTATGGGTCGTGCACAACATAGAGTTTCCTAAAATTGCCTAAGGGGGACTCTGTCGCTGCGATCGTTCAGTGACCATGGGAATGATGGGTAGTACACACATTTGCCTAGTCTTCATACTCGTGGCTTCGTTTATTGCTGTGTTTCGGTTTTGTTTTGAACGAAAAGATTCGACCCTTTTGAACTTCGTGACCCGATTTGGAAAGGTAAGTCTAAAAGAAAAAGGTGGTGAAGCGCAACTGCTGAACATTTGCTGATTTTTCGTTTCGTGAGAAAACAGCTCCAAGCCACACGAACACACACGGAGCCAAAAGCAGGCCAGAAGTACGAAGATTAGACAAATGTGTGTACTACCCATCATTCCCATGCTCGCTGAAACACCGTGCGTTGCAGCTCCCATAGACACTAGCGCCAGAGTTCCCTTTAGAGTATATTAGGCAACTCTATGGTGCACAATGACTGTTGTTTCCGTTTCGCCTTGTCCTTTCGTGGTGGCGCGCTCAGTAATAAAGTGACTTTCCTCGGAGAATGCGCGCTTCGTTGTACGTATACGTGGCAGCCGTCGAAAAAAGAGCAAAAAGGGAAAAGTACGAAGAATCAGTCTTAACGCACGAAAGAAGGGATAGCAGATTCGTAGCGCGCAGCCAGGCGGCGTCACGAACGCTGTAAGCCCCCAGACGCAACAAACTTGTCCAGCACCGCCAACATCCGAGGGAAAAAAAAAAAGTACAGTAACGTAGAAAGCTCGAGGCGCCAGCGGAAAGGGACAAAAGGCAGCCCGAGAAACCGCACTCCCAGGCGAAAAAATGCAGTCGCGTATTCGTGTGTCGGACTCATATGCGGTGCACACTCAGCTTCGTCCTCTATCGTGCAGGTTTGAAGTCAGAGCGGATTCAGGAAAAGGATATATATATATATATATATATATATATATATATATATATATATATATATATATATATATATATATATATATATATATATAGGCGAGAAGTACGGGCACAGACGTATAGTGTATTGTCCCTTAAGAAATACTCATAGTCATATACCGTCTACGTTAAGAGGTGCAAGCTTTGCGCCAGAAATACAGAAAAAAAGAAAAGGCAATAGAAAATTTTTAAGGCTTTCTTTGTTAGATACGACCATAATGAAAACTAACAGGCAAAGAAGCCAATGAAAGTACAATGGACGTTATTTCTCTTAATGATAGCATAAAGGTATTATGGAAATCAAAGTGTAGTATAAGACAACCTGTCGCTGGCAGGAACCGGGCCTGCTACCTTCTACCAAGTGCTCTACTCTTCTCTCTTCTCTACCAAGTGCTCTACCAAATGCTCTACCAAGTGAGGTTCGTCTCGGTGGTCATTCGGGACGAGAGGACGACCGCCGACGGTATAGCTCATTTGGTAGAGCACTGGACGCTTTAATCGAAGGTAGCAGGCTCGGTTCCTGCCAGCGGCTGGTTGTCTTATACTACACTTTGATTTGATTGATTGATATGTGGGGTTTAACGTCTTAAAACCACTATATGATTATGAGGGACGCCGTAGTGGAGGGCTCCGGAAATTTAGACCACCTGGGGTTCTTTAACGTGCACCCAAATCTGAGAACACGGGCCTGCAACATTTCCGCCTCCATCGAAAATGCAGCCGCCGCAGCCGGGATTCGAACCCGCGACCTGCGGGTCAGCAGCCGAGTACCTTAGCCACTAGACCACCGCGGCGGGGCTACACTTTGATTTCTATACATTTATACTATCGTTAATAGAAATAACGCCCCCCTGACTTTCGTTGGCTGTTAGTTTTCAATGAGAGAGCAAATAAGAAGTGAATGGGAAAAGGGTTTCCCGCCTCCCCTTCTAACGGTGGTCGTGCACGCAGTGGTCGTCGCCGCTGTGTTCTTTCCTCGCTCGGATGCTTTCATTTCTCGGCTCGTTCACGGACCATTACGCGGCCCGACGCGCGTGCCAGCGCGATTATTACGCTCGCGCCGTTCCAGATTCACGCGAACCTCCGAGAAGCGCGCGTGTGCGTTCTCGCAGTTTGTGCACACATGCACGCTGCACTTTCGTACGTGTGTATATACAGTGCACAGCGCTCGGTTTGGCCTATACGTATACCTGATCACGAGAACACCCAGCTGTCGTAGCCAAGGTGTTACGCTCTATACAGTGTTCAGCCAACAACTTTACAAAGCTGCGCAAGAGCTTGCCGCAAAGCGTTTTGACCAGAATACGGAATCGCCAGGGGATGATAGCCGCGCGATGTGGTATTTCGCGTATACAGACGAGGCGGTGTTGCACCCCACTCACCGTATTAGCCCGCTTTTTTTATATATATATAGTTCGTCTGGGAAAGTAGAAGAAATCAGCTGTTTGTTTCTTTTCCCATGCACTTCTCTTTTGCTTTCCTCGAAAGTTGCTGCTCAGGCGAAGGAAATTATTGTTATTTATCGCCTTTTTTTTTAGCTTCGCCTAGGTTTATTGAAGAAAAAAAAGGTGAAACTGCAGTGAATGTGTTTGCTTACAAAAGGAAACATTTCAGATATAATCTGTTCCGTACATTGCTGGGGCTCCCGTATTCGCAAATCAATCTCGCACTTGAGAATTTTATCACCATGAGACTAAGAATTGTTTTCCGCACTTCTTACGAATTTCAAACCTGCATGAAAGCTTCAGTACTGACTAGTGACGAGAGTATACTCCTTCGCTGTGAACAGATTTGGTGCATGTGCTCTATTACTCACTTTACTTCCCTTTCCTTCCTCTCTTCACTTCCTAGGGTTCTGCAGCAAACCTGGCATTTGTTGAAGTTAACATCCTGACATTTCCTTCCTTTCATATCCCTCTCACCTTTACACCAAAGATGTCCGTAACATCACATAACTAATCGCGATGTAAGAAAGGTCCCCGAATGCGGCGGCTAGCCAATCACACTTAACGCACGCGAATGAAGAAAAAAAGAAACTTCGTGAATTGGACAGCTTTTTCTTAGCCTTAATAAGCAGGGAGAGGTATAGATTCCTTCTTGTCACCAGATCAGTAGGGACACGTAATAGTAGGCTATCGGAGTGAGAACGCGTCTATCATCCAGCTGTATAACGTATATATTGACGCAAGACATGCGGTATTCAAACTACGCGCGCCCCCCCATGAGACCAGCTGCCCGATGAAGAAACAAGA
This sequence comes from Rhipicephalus microplus, assembly GCF_043290135.1. Classification (NCBI taxonomy): domain Eukaryota; kingdom Metazoa; phylum Arthropoda; class Arachnida; order Ixodida; family Ixodidae; genus Rhipicephalus; species Rhipicephalus microplus. The sequence continues at coordinate 233,068,171 of NC_134700.1, forward strand.
AAAGGCCGTGACGGTGCGCGCCTCCTCAGCACGGGATTTGAACGCAAAAGAAGTGGGGCACCGCTCGAGGTCTTCTCGGAGATCGATTCCTTTTTCCGATCGCCTGTTAGGAACGCTGCTACATTTTTCATTACTTTTCGGGTACAAGTTAGCCCCAATAAATACTTATTCTTAAACCATCTGGATTGTTCGTAACAATATATACATATACATATTGTTACATAAGGTAAGGTAACTTAATGGGGGGTTTCAGTGGGCCCTGAGGCCGCGATCACGGTGTATTGATGATGGTCTCCACGGCCATGGCTCGTACCCACTAAGAGGGATCACAATGGAGGCAACGTCGTCTTCCTTCTCTACCCGCGCTTCCCTTGTTTTTCCTGGTAGTGATGGAATGGAATGAAAAAACTTTATTTCGGTCCTGCAGGACGCGCGTAGCGTGTAGCGGGCGTATCCCACGTAGGGACCGACAGGGAGTACCTGGCGGCCGCTTCGTGGGCCTGCTCGACAGCCCATTGCTGGTCGGCGAGAAGTGAGCGCCTGAGGGACCTCTCCCACTTGCTTGAGGTAGAGTCGGGAGGAGTTGTTCTACACTCCCAGAGCATGTGTTCGAGTGTCGCTGTGTGTCCACATGATGGGCATGTGTCGCTGGGGTATGCATCGGGATAATAAATGTGAAGCGTGGCAAGGTTTGGGTACGTGTGTGTCTGTAATAGGCGTAGGGTTAATGCCTGCGGTCGGTTAAGTTTCGGATGTGGGGGTGGAAAAATGCGGCGTTCCAAGTAAAAGTGCTTGGTAATTTCATTGTACGTGATTGGTGCATCCCGATTGGTATCCAACCCAGCAAGATGAGGTTGCCATGTGGCAGCGCGGTCGGTAAGTGCGCGCGCTGCATCATGGGCGATCTCGTTGAGGTTGAATAGAGCACCCGGCACTTGGCCGAGATGGGCGGGGAACCAGATGACAGTGTGGTGCTTTAGGGCACTTGGGTCCGCATTGCGCAGGATGCGTAACGCCTGGTCGGAGATTACTCCGCGTTCGAAGGCTTTGATGGCCGGCCTGGAGTCGCTGTAGATGAATTCCCGTTTGCTGTCGAGCATAGGTATAGCTATAGCTACTTGCTCCGCTACTTCGGGGTTTCGGGTGAGGATTGTGGCTGAGTTAACAGTCTGCTGCGCGGATGATACCGCGACCGCGGCGAAGGCTTGGTTGTTGCGATAGGCAGCGGCGTCCACGAACGAGACGTTGTCCGCTTCCATGTCTATGCGCTTGAGAATGGCGGTCGCCCGCGCAAGGCGCCTGCCTCTGTTGTATTCGGGGTGTACATTTCGTGGTATGGGAGCGATCGTGATAAGGTCGCGGATTTCACGGGGAATTAGAGTCAACTCTGGGGGGTCCCTGGCCCTCGAGGAGAAGAAGCCGAGCTCACGCAGAATATGGCGGCCCGCCTTGGTGGTAGTGAGTCGGGTCAATTGCACACGTTCCTGAGCTTCGGCGATCTCTTCTAGCGTGTTATGTACACCAAGCTCGAGGAGTTTGTTCGTTGGTGTGGTGATAGCGAGGCCAAGGGCTCGTTTGACCACCTTGCGAATAAGCGCATTGAGTTGATCGCGCTCAGCACGTAGCCACTTGTGTATAGCGGCAACGTAGGTAAAATGGCAGAAAACAAACGCGTGTACGAGACGCAGCAGGTTGCCTTCTTTGAGGCCATGGTGCCTGTTGGCTACTCTACGTACGAGTCGTATGGCATTCTCAGTCTTACTCCTGAGCTTGTGTACTGTTTGGGTGTTGGTTCTGCGGGACTCGATGATCATGCCGAGAACCTTGATGGTGTATACCCTGGGTATAGTACGACCATCTCTGGTGTGGAGGGTGATATTGCGTTCCGCTGGAGGTTTCCACCCTTTGGGCTTGGCACCCCGGCGTTTGGGCAAATATATCAACAGCTCCGACTTCGCAGGTGAGCACCTGAGACCGGTGTGGTTGAGGTAAGACTCGGTGATGTCGATAGCCTCTTGCAGGGCGGACTCAATGAAGCCATCCGACCATGTGGAGCACCATATGGTTACATCATCCGCATAGATAGTGTGATTTAGCCCGTCTATTTTTGAAAGTCGTTCGGAAAGTCCGATCATCACGAGGTTGAAGAGCGTGGGTGAGAGTACGGATCCCTGAGGAGTGCCCCGCTGTCCGAGCTCCACTTCTTCCGACACTAGGTCTCCTACACGGAGGACGGCTCTGCGTCGAGTGAGAAAAGAGCGGATACTTCGGTAGTGATACTGGCAGTGATACTGGTAGTGATACTTCGTATCAATATATATAAACGAATGAATAAAGAGGAGGAAGCGGCTGAATGTATTTATTACCTTGAGTGGAATCGCCACTACAGGAAGCACGTATATAGCATTCGCTGTTGTGCATCCGCTTACTCGCATGAATAGTTAGCGTCCGTTGTGTTTCGATCGATAACCTAACTGTGTTGGTGAGTTTATTTACGTGACATTTACTACGCAAATTTTAGCTCACGCAGCGCCACGAAGTACGTTTGGATAGAGGACTATAGCGCTGGCCATGTTGTGCTCCAGCACCCTCCTGTGACCCGGAACTTAGGAGGCGTCCTGTTTAAAAAATGGTTCATTTTATCGCTGAGCAATATTTTAACGCAGCGCCTGCAGCCTTATCTGCGTCAGAACGCGAACAGGAACTATCGCCAACTGATTTGCTAAGCTGGTATGTAATACAGTTTTAGTTCCGGGGACTCCAAGCCGGTTGCGTGCTCTCGCGTTCCTTTCTACTTCGAGCCGCACCCGTGGAAAATACGAAGGAACGCAAGGTACGCAAGCCGCTTTGGGGCCCCAGCACGGAAACTCTCTATAGTTTCACCCCTTAACCTGTATGCTTTTCTTTCTTGCGGTCCACCCGTTTTGTTTAAAACAGTTTAGGGGCGGCGTTGTCGTCATCTCGACATAACGTATGTGGGCTTACCCGCGTTGTATGCAAAACATTAAACGTTATTTGCGCCCCCTAACAAGCCTGGGGAAGTGGGGATCGCAGTAATTCAGGGCTTTAGACTGCATGGCTGTGCGCAGCATTCTGACTGCCCTGCTGCGCACCTCTATGCTTAACCCCGATTCATCCGATGCGATTTTCGCCTTACAGCAACCGCGATTCCCGTTGCTCTCTGGCTATTAGATAGATCTGACGCCTGTGGTGCGATTTTGTCATAACGAATTAGCAAAGGATTTGTATAAGCGGGTAAGGAACACGATGGAATGTGTGAATGGTGCTCCAAACATGAGACAGACAGAGAGAGAGAGAGAGAGACGTGGAGAGAGATGGAGCGTTCCTCGTCCAACACTGCATGATTAAGGTCCCTAGATGAAACAAGTTTTCAAGGTAGCGACACCTTTCCCTTTCCTCTTCGCCTATGTTCCTGAAGCGCCCCCTATAGAAGGATTAAAACTTTCATCCAAAAGCGAATGTTTGGGTTCCGTTACTACGGTGAATAGATGTAAATGAAACAAAATGGAACGAAATAAGATGTAGAATAAACAGTTACATTTATGAACATAAACGGCACAACACAAGAGCAAGCGGGATGTGCGTTACTCAACCGGCAACGTTGTGCAGTTCTATACTTTACACCACTAGCCATGCATCTCGCATAGTACATTTTAGTTCCACGGCCGCGGTATTTCGTCCAGTTCTAACTATTCCACTTCTCCGATTGTGTTTTGTTCGTGCTGTGACACAGTGAACGTGCTTCTTGCTGGATCCTGTAAGTGGCCGCAGGGCGTGACGTTGTGACGATTGATTACAACCGGCTTGTGCACACGCAAGAAAAAAAAACTACGACCAGACTGGTACGAACACTCGTCCAGCAGCACTGCGATGACGTTTTTTTTTTTAAATGGGCCCATTTGGACAATTGTGATGCCAAGTGATTCTGATGCGGTGCTGGGAAGTTCCTGAAAAGTGGGAGTTCTACTGGTGAGGTGTCTCGAAGCAGCGCGTTTCGTCTCAAGCGGGAACTGGTCAAGAGTGAAATGTTTCTGAAGGTGCGTTGATTACAACCTACAGGTGCTCTGTATACGTGCATACCCACATGTATTTGTACCAACTGGCATGCACTAGACACGCATTAGACGCGCGCCTAGCGTTTCAATAAAAACCGACAAGTGAACTCGCTTCGCAGATCCGCGTCGACATACGTTGACGGAGTTGCACGAAAGCATTCGCGTGAAATGGTTCATAGTTGCACTTCATGGTGCGCTTCATCTCGGAAAGCACGAGGTAAGTTGAAGAAAGCGAAACCATTTTCTGTTGTTTACGGCAACGCAGCATTGCTGAAAGACGCAGATGTTGCATTGAACCAGCATGGCGAAATGATCTTGGTCGACTTAGCGCACACCGAAACGCTCCTCCTCTTCAGTTTATGTTCTGGCTACGATTTTGTCTTTGGTCACGGCGAGAATCCGGCTGGAGCCATATGCGCATGCGTACTCGTTTTGAACCTTTTGCATAATAATAAATAACACCACCAGCCATTTGCAAGATCACGTGCAAGTAATGCACCAATTACAGACGCGGATGGCAGAGAAAAAGAGGAGTAATCGAGAGAGTGAGGAGGACGGCTCGAGAACAATGAGTGACGCTACCTTGTTTCATCTAGGGACCTTATACATGATATTGCGTCGGAGGTGACACAGATCGCGAAAGTGCAAAACAGCAACGATGTCAAGATGAGTGACATGGCAATGGAAAAACTATCGGCGAGATTCATTTGTCGAGACAGTTCGTTGACTTGGACAGTTCGCAGCTGCAGCTCATGGAGACCAATTCTCAGTAAAAACTAAGCATACAACACGGGATGATTTACTATCTGGTATGCTTGAAGAGAGTTATCAAGCAGGATTGACAAAAAGCAGATAAAATGCCGCAGGGAAATTTCCGGCGCTTCCTATGGGAGCCTGATTTGTGCGGGCTTGTCGGTCGCTCGAACTTCCAAGCTCAAGATCGTAAAGTGATTTTTTTTCGGCTATTTTCATTCCTTTGCGTCAATGCTGTTATCAGCTTGGCTCATTTACTTTTAAAGGTAACTTGTTCAATGCCGCATGCCCATGAAAGTAAAATATCGCTCAGAAGCTCTCTGACAGGCTCGGCCACAGTTACAGTAGCGGGTTGTCATGAATAGAAGCTAGCAAACATTTATGACAAAACAAACGAGCTTCTAGTGACTCACTTGGTTGCTTCCTGCCAATCAAATGTCAATTTAGTCCGACAACGTTTTTATCTGTACACTTCTTTGATATATATTGGCAAATGCGGATTGACTAGCTGAAATGTGGACAGTGACACGAAAGCATGAGCTACATAGGGTCACTGAAAGCATTTTAAGAGATGCTACAACTTTCACCCGACAAGCCTTGATCCCATAGACCGAACTACGTGTGTGGCTCGACGTGTAAAATGTCCGCATGTCCGCGAAGTGGCACCTGACTCCCAAAAGCGCTAGCATGCACGGCATTCGAGGTATCGTGAGGCGGCACATTTGAGCTGGCCAGTAATACCCGGTAAACGGAGTGACAAGAAAACAACTAACCAACGACACACTGCGGTTCTCTTGTATGAAAATGCTCTTCGATTACCGGGTCTACTATTCGTGATCATTATTATATAGTATGCGGCCCAGCGCCAACGACCATGCACCGTTCGATAACGCTCTCAAGGCCTTCAAGCCAGCCCGCAGTAAAGCCGGTCGACGCGGGTAGTGCGGCAAACTCAGTCTTATTTCCAACCGGTGGCCAGACAAATCGGCATCCGTAATCACTGACGCGGGTCTCGGAAAGGTCATGGCGGGCCTCCGCACCGCTTTGCATTCGTCTTCTTGGCGCCCTGTACCGCGCGCAGCTAAGGTCCCTGGATCCTTGCACGCAGCGTATCCCTTCGCCGCTTCCACTGCGCGCACTGTACACACGAAGAGGCTTGAAGATGGAACGCTCAGCGGCGAGCGGCTGAAGAGTACGGCGTTTGTTCCCAGAGGCCACGCTTGATAAAGCGTTCCGGAAAGCACTGTACTTTAGCACCTGGGTAAGACCGAATCAATTTGTTATAACTGTGCCGAGTTCGTGGAGAAATTTCCGCAAAAACTGAAGCTTAGATGAGCAACTGCGCTGGCATTTCGCCGTGCGTGCCACGATACTTGAACGTAACGGTTTTAAACAGAACGTTTCTAAGTGGGCTATATAAAAAGTGATCTGTCGTGTAGTGTTCAGACGGTCTTGAACTTTAGGAGAAATCGAGAATTAGGCATCGAGTGACATACTTTTCTTGAAATAGAGAGGGGGGGGAGAAAGACAGGAAGTGGCTGGGGAGAGAAGGTGCTACTATATTCAGTCCACCAGGAAACACGTATCAGCGCCCCGTTTAACCAAGACCCACCACTCATAACACTTAATATATTATGCCAATAGAGAATAGGAGAAATTCTCCGGGCATGCTTATTTATGCCTCTATATTTTTTTTTCTATTCCTTTACGAAATTCCGACCTAGGCGATGTCTGTAACCCGAAATATATTACCGATATATACATAGTCACCACAATAGATGGTCATCTCGAGCCCAGGCTGCTTTGTGTGCTTGAATTACAAGCTGCATGGTTCAGTTTTTCGAAAGTAAGATAACGCTGTACATGCCTGCATTCTATCCTAAGACTCCCGTTTTCTCTTCGTCTTGATTTCATGTATCTTATGGGGATTCTTATGCATAAACACACACACAGAGAGACTGTCACTGTGACTGTTGGTTTGAGTAGGTATCAGCCAATCGTTCTGCCATAACAAGTTTCATTGAAAACTGCTTGACATTGGTGCACAGTGGTAATGAAAAAAAAATGCTTTGTTGAAAATCTGAAATCGGAACTATGTGAAAATATGTAAACCGTTTTTGATTTTCTATACTCGGTCATTATTTACTGTTTTATTTTATCGCTTGTGCAAGGCGTATGTTGCAGCTGCAGGCATATGTACACTTGTTATCAGTCTTCTTTTCTCTCTTTTGCTCTTTAATGCGGTGGTGTTGCAGTGTGTAAGAGGGGCACCGCGCATAAGCGTTACTCTATTGCAACAAGTCAGACAACATTTATGTCAATTTTACGAACTGAACCAAATACGAATATATGACGCCGAATATAACATATTTTCAGTCTGTAAATGGACGTAAAATAGCATATTCGCGCGGGTCTAGTTTTGTAAACAAGCGTATCTTCCGTGCAATGAAACATGCATTGTACGCCGTTCTCAATTTCACGTTCGGACAACTTACGAGCTTAACAATGGTAACCAACTGTTTTTTCCTAATGCACCTCACAACATCAATAACACTTATTGAAGAATGAAATAACATCTTGAAGGCTGCACGTCGAGTGTTTACTAAGAGATAGAAAAGTGGCACTACAGCACTTTAAATTGTTTTGTAAACATGAAGTGAAGGGTGAAATGTAAGACTAGATCGACTTTGAATATAAGCTACCAGAAATTAGGGCATTTGTAGTTTTTTTTTAATTATTGAGTGAAAGTTATCTGCCCCGTGCGTTCCCTGTATGACCAGTTCGTCTACGTAACAAACGCAGCTATCCCGCAATAAAACCATTCAGCACAGTCCTCAAATACATCACTCTGTCTTTCATAAGACTACAGTAAATATTTTTTATCCGTTATACTAGAAAAAACAAATGTACGATAATTTTACGATTTTACGAATACACCTTAATATACGATTTCGAATATCTTAGTATATCTAAAAAGTTGTCGAATGTTAACTTGCGAAATAATGGGCGAATAGCGAGTTTACTGACGTAATTGTTGTTTTCGGCACACGCTCAAGAATTATTGGAGAGAAGAACAGGCGCTAAATTTACAAAGCTCTTCGTTCGTGCTCTCCGCCGCTGGCTGCTAACGTTCTTTAAGGATACGTCCAGCATCTGGGTTGGGTGAACATTCTTGTTACGTACAATGCTAGCTTAAGACGTCGTGTGTGTGTGTGTGTGTGTGTGTGTGTGTGTGTGTGTGTGTGTGTGTGTGTGTGTGTGTGTGTGTGTGTGTGTGTGTGTGTGTGTGTGTGTGTGTGTGTGTGTGTGCGTGCGTGCGCGCGCGCGCGCGCGCGCGCGCGCGCGACACCATATTGACGCAAAACACCTGAGTGACGTCCCAACTTTCGCTGCCATTTGTTAATAACGGCACTAATTATTCCCACGCCTGTACGAAGCCCCGCGCATTCGTCGCTGCCTTCAGTGAAACTCGAGACACTTCTCATTCGCCCGAAACAAAAGGACCCGCAACTGTCTCTTCTTGTGTGTACCTCGAGCTCGGACTCACGATCTCGCCGCTTTTGTCCGTGCCTTATCCGCTGCTTGCGACCGCTTCCTCGTTCTTCTTCTTCTTCTTTGTCACCGACGTTTATTTAAAGCTCCGTCGCGAAAGTCAAAAGACGACGCCACGCACGCCTCACGCCATATAGAACCGCCTCGGAGATGCCCGTCAGGTGTCTCTCCTTCCTCGTGCGCGACTCGCGTTTTTGTTGTTGGTCTCTCGTCGCGCTGTGCCTGCACGTCTCCGGACGCTTGCGACACGATGCAAGCGGTGCATCTCGCGCACAGAAGCTTCCCTCTTAGATTCTCCCCGCACGCGCTAAGACTGCCAAAGCGACTCCGTGGGATGCATTCAGAGTGTCCTCGGTAAGTCGGCCCATGTAAAGCGAATATCGATGGAGCACAGACGCACTGTCACACTCAGTCCCCATTTGCGGCTGACCATGATTGCGCAGAAACCCTCGTTCAACACAGAGTACAAACCCGATGCAGACTATGCAGTCGCGACTGTACGCGTCTGTAGAAGTGCGTACTTTCGTCACACTCAGCCAGTATGCTTTACGAGCACGGCTTTCTGGTTAACCTCCCTGCCTTTCCTTGCATCTTTATCTCTCTCTCTCTCTTTCCAAAGTAGTTTTCTCTGATATAGGTATTTTAAATAAGGCGATGCTAATTCTATGCAGGGCTATTTGCCTCTGTTCGTTACAGTGAGCACAACCGCGAAGTTTCTTTCAATTTCCCTGTTCCCCAGAGTAGGATAGAAAGATAGTAAGCTATGCTTGTCCCTCTCGTTAACCTATCTGCTCTTCGATTTCTGTCTAAAGAAAACTTCATCGTTGTACGCAGTGGCCATCGCTCCACGGGACGGCTTTAAGCTCTCCCATAGTAGAGTACCCTGTACTCTAAATCGTTGCCCACTTTTTCTAACCCCTCCCCCCACCCCCGCCTCATGAAATGTAAGGCCCAAGGGACGGCCTATTGCTCTCCCATAGTCTGGGGGGGGGGGGTTAGAAAAAGTGGGTAACGATTTAGAGTACAGGGTACTCTACTATGGGAGAGCTTAAAGCCGTCCCAGGGCTATGCCAGAAAACACGGAGTACCGAATTCTCGAAATCGTTAAATACTTATTCCAAACGCACAAAACCTATTCCCCTCAAGAGTGAGGCCCACGGGACGCCTTTGTGTTCTCCATTAGCAGATTACCTAGTACTCTAAATATTTAACCACTTTTTTCTGCACAAAGTACCGAGTACTCTAAATCGGTAAGTTTTTTTCTAAACACACATGTTTCTTTATAATTTGCAAAATTGTCGGGTTCATTTAACTGAAAGCAATCGTGATTCGCACTGCGAATATTGATAGTATTCTTGTTGTAATAAGTTTATACATACAAAACTATGGTTTAGTAAGCAAGCTTTAAACACTTAACCACGCCCCGCCGCGGTGGCCTATAGTGGCTAAGGTACTCGACTGCTGACCCGCAGGTCGCGGGATCGAATCCCGGCTGCGGGGGCTGCATTTCCGATGGAGGCGGAATTGCTGTATGCCCGTGTGCTCCGATTTGGGTGCACGTTAAAGAACCCCAGGTGGTCGAAATTTCCGGAGCCCTTCACTATACGGCGTCTCTCATAATCATATGGTGGTTTTGGGACGTTAAACCCCACATATCAATCCTCATTAAACAGTTAACCACATTTTTTTTAAACTAAAAACGTCGATGTAGATGACGTCGACATCACGGGGCATGCCCAGTTCTCCTTCTTTGTTTACCGAGCGAAACACGGCATGGATAATCCGGCTCAAAACAAGGACTGAGCACGGAAGAGGCAAGCACTACGTGAAAAATGTCGCCGGCTGCTGCGCGAACAAAGCGATTGATTTATGAGTTCTGATACATGTGTCACCGTGTTGAGCGAAGGCCCCCCTTCGTTCTGTTAGGTTGCTATTTTGCCAAGCCCGATAACAATATATGTTGCACAAAGTTAAAATTACAGTTTTGTGTTATCACCTTAATTCGGTGTCACAAGAGTGACCAGCAAGCAGTCATTGTATTTCAAGTATGCGAAAGCATCGTCCTTCAAATGGCACAAGCATTATCGGCGGCTATGTTATCTTTGCTCTAATAAGTACATGAGCTTAGTCATGAAAATAAACTCAATGTAGACAACTATCTTGCCTCACTGCCGCAATACTATCTTTACAACAGTTCATAAAAGCCAGATACAGTCACGTCTTTGCGCACCAGTTTGGTCGCATGACCTATCAGGTAATTTTGAATAAATGCTATAAATGAATAGTTTGTTTGCTTTGAGGCACCAATTAATTTGAGATCTTTCGTTAACATCTACTTTCGTAGAAATTACGACACTTTTTTTTTCTTACAGATACCACAATGCAGCCCGCCACTAACCGGGAACGCAAAATTATTAAGGGCGTACTTTAGCCGCTAGGCAACGCAATGTGGACACTGTTATGAACTAGTGATGGACGAAATTTTATAGAGTTTATTAATGACACGGCATGTACTCATGCGATCATCTATTCATGTATGAATGCTGCATTGGCATATGTAGACTTTTTCAGTGCAGGAATGCGAAGATTATGATTATTCGTTACAGACTGTTTTTGAGAATTCCACGTGTAGATTTATTTTTTTTTCTCTCGCCAATATACGTAACAAAATAATTCTGAACCAGTTCCGACGACACAGTGCACTGCTTAGGAATGCGTGCAACGCTTTATAGTAAACAACAAAAAAGGGGAAAAAGGATTGTTCAATTTCTTTTCTGCTTGTCTTTTCTTAGCACGCATTAAACTATTATGCCTCGCAGGAAACAGCAGCCACCTCGTTTCAAAAGACGTCCGGCTCCGTTTGTATACCGCAAAGAGATGCACGCGGGCGCGTTGGTACGGCGCGCATTCAGGTATGGCACGGCACATAGCGCGCACGCGTTGATCGGAACAAGAAGGGTAGGCCGACTTCGGCGACACCAAGCAGAGCTGCATACCCAGTGCGCCTCTTGATCGGCTCGAAGATAACGGAGACGGGCCAGTCCTTTTGCACGCTCGACCACGGACGAGGAACGAAAACACACAACACCAGCACTTGCCTTCGCAGCAGCGGCGACGTTCTGAAATCCAAGCCGATTCACAACGAGAGCAGACGACACACTGGCCCACGCGCTCCACTGCTCCACGCGCCGCGCGCAAGCGACGCAACAGCGGTGGCGCTGAAGTAGATTTTCCGCTTCTTTTCTCTCGTCTCTTTCTCCCAGTCTCTCTTCTCCTTGCTCTCTTTCTCCTCTCTCTAACCCTCTTCCTTTCCTCGTCGTTCCACATGTACGTTTGCGCCCGGTTCTCTCTGTCACGTAACAAGTATTACGCATCGATTCGTTTGGCTGACAGACTCAGTAAGAGGACTCCTTCGCGTCAGTTACCTCATCCCTTTAGAGGGTTATAGGCCCGTACACGAAGCTTAACCTTTTACTTGCCAATGTTCCAAAATTGGAACATGCGAAACCTAATTTTTTATTTCCTCTCCAGTGTATCGCATATTAAAATTTTATGTTTACGCATACTCATTGATGCTTGTGAAAAACGTAGCAGTTTTAATTTCTATTATGAACCTGCGGAGAATCATTAGATAAATTTTAAAAAACAGGCATATTTTGCGCTCCTTGACCACCAGATGTTTGTTGCATTATTCCGCAGGAAAAAGTAATGTTGCAGTGAGCAAAGCAGAACTAAAATATTGGCAAATAGTTCGGGATTACGCGGCAATACAATAAAAAAATAACAAAGACAATCTAGTTTTCAGCTTGAGAGCTCTGTGCGGATGTTCCTTTTTTGGAACATTGGCGTTTCACAGTGTCAAACGCATCGTAGACGAGCATGAGCGTTTCGCCTTGTTCTTTTTCTTTTTTTGCCTTGTCGATGGCGCCCGCTGGGCGGCACTTGGCAGAAACTTGAACATAAGCTTTCCTGGGCGTCATTTTGAGTTTGCCAGACACGTGGAAAGAGCGGCATTGAACTACAGTGCCTAGCTGCATCAATCCCTGTGAATATAAGTAGAAAACTACCTTGCGGCTGGTTTTATTTTTGTAGTACTGTGCTTTACACCGCAATAACTTTCGTTGTAGGTCATGGCACAACGCTTCTTGACTTTGGAGGCAGCAATTGACCTTTTGTTCAGCCTTCCAGATGACGAACGCGAAGGTGCGTCTGTATGCTAATTGCCGCCTGTTCAAGATGGCAATATTACTGACGAGGAGCACGTGAACGAAAACGACTTTTCTGAAGTTGTTCCTGATGATGTTTGTGGGCACGTTGAAGTTATGCAGTGCAGGGATGAAGACGTTGATTCGCCTTCTGCATGTTCGAGTCCTGAGCCACGACGAAAGAAACCAGCGGGGCGGCAATTCACTGCTGGAAAAGCACGCAAAGCTTCAACGAACGCTCGGAAAACAAATACTCCAAAGCACTCCCATACACCAGTATGGGGTGACCATGCCACGTTTGACAAAACACTTCCCAGCGAGAGTCGTCAGTTATTGCTAGAGGCATGATTTGATATGTGGGGTTTAACGTCCCAAAACCACTATATGATTATGAGAGACGCCGTAGTGGAGGGCTCCGGAAATTTAGACCACCTGGGGTTCTTTAACGTGCACCCAAATCTGAGTACACGGGCCTACAACATTTCCGCCTCCATCAGAAATGCAGCCGCCGCAGCCGGGATACGAACCCGCGCCCTGCGGGTCAGCAGCCGAGTACCTTAGCCACTAGACCACCGCGGCGGGGCTATTGCTAGAGGCATTTCCTGATCTTGCAAACATGAGCCCATTTATGCAGTTCAGCAAATTTATTTCTCCGGAGTATCCTTGTTCACTGGCTGAACTAACTGCAAGATACGCCCTTCAAAAGAGGGAGGAGGTGGACGTCACAGGAGCGGACATAGGTCAGTTTTTCGGCATCTTACTTTTCAGCTCGTACCACTCCGTTACGTCTGAGGACTCATATTGGAGCACTGCAGAAGATCTTTGTCGGCCTATAGTCGCGACAGTGATGGCCCGCAATAGGTTCCGGCAGCTGAAAAAGTTCTTTCATGTTGTTGACAACACTCAGTTGAAAGCAGGCGAAAAAATGGGCAGACTTCAGCCGTTTTACGACGAAATCTTCAAATGTTTCCGCCAGTTTAGAGTGTTCAAAGAAAGGCTCAGAATCGACGAGTCAATGGTGCCCTATTATGGCCACCACTCGTGCAAAAGGTTCATTCGCGGTAAACCATTTCGATTTGGGTACAAAATGTGAATGATGTGCTCTTCGAAGGGGTACCCCTATGCGATAGAAATATATTGAGAGAAGAACGAGAAGGACGACAAGACACCTCTCGGGACCAGGGTTGTTAGCAATATGGTATCGGTCCTGGAAGCGCCTAAACATCACAAAGTCTACTTTGACAACTTCACTTCTCACGGCCTCTTTACGAAACTGGCTGACAAGAGTATTCGAGCGACAGGGGCTGTGCGAGATACAAGAACCGGTGGTTGTCCACTGAAGAGCTTGAAAAGCATCGAAAAGGAAGAAAGAGGATCTTTCCACTACAAGTGTGACGGGGCAGTCTGCGCATGCAGGTGGAATGACAATGCAGTCGTCACAGTTTCTTCTAACCACCACAGCCACGAGCCTGTTGGAAGTGCGAAACGCTCCTCACGACGCTCAAACAAAAAAGTGGACTTTCTTCAACCATAATTGATCAGAAAATACAATGAGGGCAGGGGCGGAGTAGTTGTGATAGACCGCCTCCTCGGAAGCTATCGACCGAGACTGAGGAGCAAGAAATGGTGGTGGAACCTTTCCAGCAATGGTTTGAACATGGCTGTCGTCGCAGGATGGCTCCTCCACTGCGAGCTTCACAAGGGTAGTGATGCCGCCGTGACGCACATCGCCTTTCGGTGGGACGTCACCATGTCCTTGCTGCAGCTCAAGCAGAAACTCACTGTAAGACCTGGACCCCGGGTTCATCCGAGACATGAGGACAGAAAAACTGATGGCCACTACATCATCTCAACGACTCGGGGAAGGGGCACGGAATGCAAGAAGAATACAACGAATCAGTGCCAGCAGTGCAAAAAGCGGCTACACAAGAAAGGCTTTGCCGCTTACCACGGTTTGTGATTTGCTCACTGTAGTACAGCCAGTAGTATGAAAGAAGAAATTTTCAGAAAGTGTTGTTATACATATTTATACTTTTCACAGACATCGTATGACGCTAAATATTATTCCTCAGTTATCCTGAATAAGGAAACCCTACTGAAAAGTCAATAAAAGTTGTTCCAGAGAAATGTGTGTTTTGCATATGGGAAATGCCATTGTTCCAAAATTGGAACATGCGAAAAAACATGCTTAGTCATTGTGAATGTGGCTGTATTTTTGATCATAGTTAATTTAGAAGGTCAATGCAAATTAGCAACATAAATTTTAGTTTTTTTCCTACTGCTTCATAGTGCGGCATTTAAAAGGTTAACTACCGCTGCAATCACGCCGCTTTTTCAAGGTCGTAAACGTACGTAGTCCTTCGTTGAAGAACAGTATCGTAATCGCCACGATCTGGTACCACGTGCTTGGCAACCGTTCGAACACCAAATACTGCATTGGCTTTCGCAAAGTTCCTATTTCTAGCCTTCCGTTGCACTTTATTTATTTATTTATTTATTTATTTATTTCATCTTGTCGTCGTCGTTGTCGTGTTTCTTGTTGAAAGCTTTAAATTTATGAATTGATGTACGAAAATAAAAGACATGGAAAGGTAGGCTACGGTATTGTCGGCTATCCCATTAACATGACAGCTGTATTGAGAAAGCACGTGTTGTCGTTGTTGTTGTTGTGGTTGTTGTTGTTGTTGATGTTGTATGCTTTCCAGCCTCCTGCTTAACGCTCACCTGTTGTCTCTTATTTTGTACGAATATCGTAATTCTTACTAGTAGACTCTTCGAGGGTAGCAAAACAACGAAACAGCCGCGTGTATATTGAGGTGTAATAGGAATATTTACGATTCAGTCACGTTGCGTGCCGATCACTGGTTTCGCGAAGCCGTCTGACTGGAGAGATTAGGGTTAAGAAAAGGGAGCATGCACGACCACCGAGTGGAGTTTAAAAATTCTAACAAGCAAGTGACGTTTCGGCGCTCGCACGGAAGCCTCTTTCACTGCACGAAACAGAACACGACAGTAGGAGGCGGTCCATGGCCGACTTCTAGTCTTCACAGCGGGGCGCTCTTGCAAAACGGCACAGACAGTCGCTTTTGCTTATTTTTTTATTTGTCATTCTTTTGTGGTTGTTTTGGCTTTAACACTAAGTTATTGTAAAGTGCTGGTCTCATCGTTGAAAAACTCGTTTTTTTCCCCCTAACTTCGTTTAAACGTAGGGGAAAAGAAACGTGGTAGAAAACGTACTATCCCGGAAAACGTATAATCCCAATACCTAAAACATCGTAGACTTTCCCTCGATGACGATGTCGCTAATGATGGAACCAAGCAGTCGTATAAAGCGGGAACGTGTCAGCGAGGTTCTACCGCGTATCACTTTATTTATTTTTCTTACCTTAAATGCTCCTTGCAAGGTATTACACAAAAGGTGGATGAATGTATGGATAGACGAAAGAACTTTATCAATGTCCAATAAGTCGTGCTAGTCTCCTAGCCCGAAGCGGACCGCTTTCACGTTGGGACTGAAAGACAAAGCTTTTCAGCCACTTCGCGGACCCGTTCGACTGCCCATATTTCTCTCTCTAATGTAGAAGTGCGTAAAACTGCATCCCGCCGTTCCTGAGTATTTTACTCGTCGTTGCGTAACGCAAACCAACGCCAGGCCTAGAAGTGCGTAAAACTGCATCCCACCGTTCCTGAGTATTTTACTCGTCGTTGCGTAACGCAGACCAACGCCAGGCCATATGAGCGAGATCTGTGGTGTCCTGGCACTTATCGCATGTTACAGGAAGAGATGACTCCGGATAAATCTTGCTAATCAACAGCGGGTTAGGGTAAGTTAATTCTTGTTCGTAGTAGCCTTAGTGTGATGACCTAAGCTCTGTATAGATTACGGTGTGAAGGGGGAAACACCCTGCATCCTAGGTAAAAGTGTTCGGTTAGCTCGTTGTATGAGAGGAGCTGATCCCTGCACTCTGACACCTCAGCATATTCTTGCCTTGTGGCTGCATCGTTGACAAGTCCTATTTTGGGCCGATTCGTCGAGGTTCGCGGGAGCACCGTTGACTTCTGCCATGACAGCAGAGGAAACCTAATATTCGTGTGTTGTTTTATTATTTTTCCCTTCAGCGTTGCCAGAGCCTGTCTCGAGAAAGGTGAGTATAAAGAAAAGTAGTATGCTATGGATACCAAGGTATTAGCTTAGATAGCACAAGTTATTTCGCTCACGATGGCAGATTGCACTAATGATTGCAGCGATGTTGTGGGTAAGGCTGTTTCAATATGGTTTTTGCAACGAAAAAAAAAGCGAGTAAATTAATGCGAGTGTGTGTGCATTTACGTGAGGAACATTTTGTATGCGGTTTGTACGCAGAGATATGCGTGCAGGTGGCAGAGTTTAAGGTGGCGAAGATAGCCTGCGGGATCGATTCCCGCGAACATGCGTATATCATCTGCAAAACACGAATACCGAATATAGCTTCGAAGGTATCTTAAATTTTGAAGTTTGCGTGAGTGATCGACTGTATCGTGCTATTGACACCCTCAAAAGGGTCCCTTGAGGACCCCCTACTTTCCTCACGTGACTACACTGCAGCAAGTTATGGTGATATCATAGCCGCCATTTTTATTTTCATTTTTTTAGTCACGTTTGGTCCACCAGATTATTACTCGACAGCTGCTCGCGAGTGTGTGGCCACGGCGCACGAGTTGAAAGTTTTCTGTTTGATGAGATTGCGGTCCCGTTTCCTGTTCGAAAACACTTTTTGACGTGAACTGCGTGGATGCGCGTCACAGTTCTGTGTGCTGACATGGTTGAACGTTGCACCCGCTAGGTGGTGATAGTTGCAGCTGATGGTTCATCGTTTTTGAAACCGAAATTGACACTGATTGATAATAAAAATCCTGTAATTAATTATTTGTTGCGCGCTGCAGAAAACGATGTGTCGTGTTATGGCTAACGTGCCCCCAGAAACATATTGCAGCAAAAAAAAAAGCGAGGCCAAAATTTTTGTGTCAGTAGTCATTTGTGCCACGTGGCGAAGAAATCTAGTTTACTACTTATGGAATAATGATATGGAATAATAATAGGGCGAAAATGAAAAATGATTCCCAACCTGAATCTGTTGTAATGAACGCCATTCTGTATGGATAGTGATGATTTTGTTATGTAAATATGGCGAGGATACCATATGAATTATGTGTATACTCGAGTTCCGGCCTAACCCGTTTCTTATGCGATAGTAAGTTTCCATGAGGAGTATCGCGAAGGTTGTCATTTGAAAATCCCATGGTTTTGTTACCAGCCTGATGAAGCCCATGGTGTCGATGGGTATGTTATTAATCGTGAGACGCAAGTATGAACGCCTACAGATGCGGGAAATTGGCAATGCTTTGACTTTTAGTCGACATTAGTACCATTAACCAGCAATCGTATTAGTTTTTTATATTGTAATTTGCAATACACTGGAATCAGGAGAGCTTTGCAACAACAGCGAACGTGCTACCGTTCAATGTATCGACAGTGCTTTAACGGTGGTACTCGTTCACCGATGAAGATGTGCCACGGTCGAATAACCCGCCGCTTCATCGCATCTCTCGAACCAGTCATCGCTCGGCAGAGTGCAATAAAATATTTCTGTCAAATACAGAACACTTATGTGAGCTCGACGTTGTTCATGACCCCAGTCGCCTACGAGTTTTATCTTTCATCATTACTGTTTCGGTCGGTAACATTATGGTGCTTGCCGGGACAACGCGGTAGTGAAAATTTTAGTATTATTGTTGAGCAGCATACAACCAACTTTCGTTATTGTGGATTCCTGCCGACATGTCGCCGAACCACGAAAGCGCCGATTGAATGCGCCGCCGCTGCGATGTTTTAACAAAGAATAAAAGTCCCAAAACCTCGAGGTGATTACGAGAGACGCCGTAGTGGAGGGCTCCGGAAATTTCGACCACCTGGGGTTCTTAAACGTGCATACCGCGTCTGGGATCGTATACCCGCGATGTTTGGGCCAGAAGTTCTGACAAATGCACGTGCGTGGTGTACAAGACTGCTTTTATTCGTGAGACACAGTAATACAACCAGGCTGTAAATTTTCTCAATACTTCAGCGCCATTACGACTGATTCCAGTACTCCAATGACGGGCTTGGTCTGTGATTGACGCTGTATGTAGCAACATATTGTGAGAGATTAATTTGGGACGCTTTCGGCACGCGAACAAATATGAGTGCACACGTGCCTTCTCATTCTATAATGATAACATCTGGGGTTTTACGTGCCAAAACCGCAATATCATAACGAGGCATTCCGTAGTGGAAGGCTGCGGAAATGTTGACCATCTGATGTTCTTTAGCGCGTGCTGATATCGCACAGCACACGGACCTCTGTACACCATTTCGTCTCCGTCGAAATGTGACCCCGTGGCTTTTGGGTGAACAGCCGCACAATGTAACCGCAACCGTTACTCTAAAGCGTGCACGTGAACACAGGAATTATTCTAGATGATCGGCTGTGTCAAACGCCTTTCTTTTAATACAATCGATAATCAAGGTTTCTATAAATATAAGAGTGCACTAAACACATCACGACTAAAATGACCTGTGCCCTAATTTCCCGGTATATCCATAAGAACGCTCCTTTCGACTATTTCTATTTCCGCTTCAATCCAGAGTGGTGACTATTTCTGGTGGCAGCAGTTTGCAGCGTTCGCTTTGAAATTGAGGAAAATATTCGCGGACACTGGTAAGCTTTCACAGGCTGTCAATTTCCGGCGCATTTCATGCCTTTCTTTTACGAGTTGTCTCTTTCGTTTGAGCCACGCTGTGGTTTGAGCGTTTTGCGTTGTTGGTTAATGGGTTGCGTTATGAATATGGTATTGTGGACGATCCCGGACGAAAACAGCACTAACATTAGCGCGCAGCGACCGGAAAGACGACGTAATTACGCAAGTTTACGCGAACGCTCGCCTCACGGCGATTACGCCTTATTACTCGTGTGTACGACGTGCGCGTATCTAAAGCATCACGGGCACAGCCTTGCCCCGCTTCCTGATTAACAGTTGTACACTTAGCTTGTAAATTGCTTCAGTCTAGGTTCTTCCTGGTCATTATAGAAAGAAAGAAAGAAAGAAAGAAAGAAGGAAAGAAGGAAAGAAAGAAAAAGAAAGATAGAAGGAAAGAAAGAAACAAAGAAAGAAACAAAGAAACAAAGAAAGAAAGAAACAAAGAAAGAAAGAAAGAAGGAAAGAAAGAAAGAAAGAAAGAAAGAAATAAAGAAAGAAAGAAAGAAAGAAAGAAAGAAAGAAAGAAAGAAAGAAAGAAAGAAAGAAAGAAAGAAAGAAAGAAAGAAAGAAAGAAAGAAAGGAAAACTCACGGCCCCGTGTTCACAAAAAAAGGCTTTACCCCACCGCGGTGGTCTAGTGGCTAAGGTACTCGGCTGCTGCCCCGCAGGTTGCGGGATCGAATCTCGGCTGCATTCCCGATGGAGGCGTAAATGATGTAGGCGCGTGTACTCAGATTTGGGTGCACGTTAAAGAACCCCAGGTGGTCGAAATTTCCGGAGCCCTCCACTACGACGTCTCTCATAATCATATGGTGGTTTTGGCACGTTAAACCCCACATATCTATCTACAAAAAAGACCTTACGCTACGATTCTTGAGAGGTGAAAAATTTCTGTCACTCCTAGTCTGCACGTACCTCTAGCGAAGTTAGTGGTATAATAACAGAGTTCACTTGTTCACTTTACTTTAAAGTACAAAAGTGACAAGTTTTTGCTAAGAACTTGGAACATTTGAAGGCCATTGACGATTGTACAATCGTAGTTTTGATAGACAGAACCATTCCTTGACGAATCTCTTTTAGCCCTTCCCATCAATTTTTTTTATTGCATGTTGATGTACGGGGCGAACGATAACTGCTCAAGTGCGCGTGTATATATTGAGTGCACGTGTCACTTCATTCGTTATTGCCTTCGTGGCTTTGCTTTTCTTTGCTTTGCTTTGCTTGATTGATTGATTGATTGATTGATTGATTGATTGATTGATTGATTGATTGATTGATTGATTGATTGATTGATTGATTGATTGATTACTTGCTCACTCGCTTGCTCGCTTGTTATATGTGTTTGCCTTGTTTTGCTTTACCTTGATTTGAATACACCTCCTAATATTTCCTTCTCGGAAGGTTTCTAGGCTGGCTACAACGACGAACCGAAAGCACATTTTATCAGCCTCAGACATCGCGCACGACCTGCAACTAAAATGAGGGTCCATCATTGGTAAGATCGTATCCATATGTATCTGTTTTTGTCTTTAGGAAACTGGCCACTCATTTGCGTGTGGAGGATAACGTGAATAGATGGCCTGATAATGACCGATAAAGGGTGAAACTTAATTACTTCGACCGTCAGATCGATGATAAGAGTATCGACAGGAACTAAGGCACTGGTTGCGATGCGTGCGAATAGTTTGTCGAGAATTCCGGCAGTGTGTTGCGGGGAAGTGCATACACGTTGTGTCGCATTGAGCACTCTTTTTCTCTGTGCGTATAGATATGCAGACCAACTCATGTCGTCCACGTGCACTTTGCAGCAGCTGTGCCTGGACGACAATGGAGCCCGTGTTAATATTGAGCTCTTTAGCGAAAAGTGTTTGAAATAAGTTAGCTAATCACGACGTCATATTATTGTGAAATCGCGCTTAACAACGAAAAACTTAAAATATCGCTCTCTGTAAGTCTGTTATGTTACTGGCAGGCAAGCAAAAAACCTTATTTTGATCCGTAGACGACGCTCACTCACTCCTTAGGGGGCGACATCGGCGGGCCGCACTAAAAACGTTGGCATGTCCTCAGCCATGTCATGGGTCTCTCTGGATAGCCCGTAGCTGGTCTGTCTTCTACAATTGTTCGCAAACGTAAATTCAAGCTCATACCTTTATGCCGGACATATTACCAAAGGCTGCGGGCAAAATGCAAGAATGACTGTAAGAACCAAGAGTCATTCTGAATTTCGTTTCCTTGTATTTGTGCACCTATTATAGCAGTGTTGTCTCTAGCAGCGATGTCCCGCGCTCTTTTAGGCACTGGATTGCGCATCGCGCTTGTTGTCAATCCAAGTTTACATCCCTTCAAAAAAAGAAAAAGGCCACGTCGCGCCTTACTTACGTAACCTCTCCGTTGTCAATAATCGGAACCTATATTAGAAACACGTTCCGAGATTCAAAACAACGATAACCGGGGACGCGCGTGCGCACAGATACATATGCGGAGATAATCAGCGCCCCACTTTGCAGGCGAAATAGGAACGGCTGGTGCATGCGTTGTACATTCTCCGGAGCCGTAGCTTGTCGATTATAAAATTCACCGGTCGCACTAAAAAAAAAAGAACGTTCAAGCTCCGCTCCTTTGTTAAGTAGCCGTAAGCTTCTTTCTTTTTTTTTTCAAAAGTTTTCAGAAAATCAGTAACGAACAAGACGATGTTTAGAGACTTCGTGTAATCCCACCTGCAGTTCGCGATCAATGGATAGAAAAGGGGGGGGGGGGTGCTAACAAGTAAATGGTAAAAAGAAAGGTCTGCGTTCGTTCATCGTCTAGCGTGTTGCGTTTATCTCATCGCTCGCGGCGACAGCAGAATACTCGCCGAGTTCCGGTTGCAGGATATGACTTGGTCGGGGCTCGGGCGATCGGCCGCTTATCCTCGCCCGCAGCTTCATCTGGTTTTTTTCTCTCCTATCTCTAGACACGCTTATTTTGATCTTATATAATTGAGACCGGCTGCCTGTCAGGCCTTTCCGGCGGCCACTTTCGGCCTCTCCTTGTCTCGTAGCTGTCTTCTATAGCGGTTCCGTCTGAGAGGCGGCGAGTGGGTCGCATCTGCAGCGGGTCGCGTCCAGGCCCCGCTGCGCCCTCTCGTAAACGACGTCTTTTACCCGTTTCGATAACTGGGCTCCGCTGATCGTCCTCACCTATATACATTTTTTTTTTTCTTAGCCGCACGCTCCAATTGCGTCAGCGTATATATAAACAGACTTGTCCTCGTTGTGCGGAACTCGTTCTCATCCTATACGAAATTCCCCACTCTCTTTCGCGTCGCAAGAAATACTTGCGCGCGTTTGTTGAAGAGAGAAGAGGCGAGGAGCCGAGTGCGAGGCTGTGCTCCATTGAACGCGCATCTGGTTCGATAAGAACTGCAAAGAGACGCAGCGGGGCACGCGGTAATCTTGGCGATGTCAACAAGCAATATAGCACCGTGCGTTCGAGAGTTGATATTGCTTCCAGAAAATGGCCTCGACTTGTTATATGTATACCAACTGTGCCAGACTTTCTGGGAGGTTCTTAAGTTATAATTATATTTTTACAAGATCGACAGCGCCGCTCTTTCTACGCTAACTAAATCGCACGGTTACACTCAATTAGAGCAACTAAACATTGTTACAGTTGTAATTCCACCTATACAGCAGAAACTAAAGAATAACATGCGAAGTAAAGCTAGGCGGTAGGCCAATAATTTCAAAAGAGGTGACTATGGAAAGCTCAAAATTGAGCTTAAAAAAACAATTTGGACCATCGTACAGCAGGCTTGCCAACCGTAGGTTATTTACGGAATTTTCCGGCCAGCTTGTGGTAGTATACGCTGGTGACGTTGGGTGATTCCAACTTTTCGCTAGTCCATGATCAGAAAAATATGCAGAAGATCTGTGCGACATATCCGAGTGCTACATTCTTGGGTAGATCCGAATCGGAATGGTCTTAATTCAAATGCCACAGGGCAAAGACGAAAGATAATACTTCATTTACCCTTGCACCAAGTTTTTTTTTTCCCTCGTGGACGTTTTTCTTTGCCTATCTGTCGTCTCCCTCTGTTGTGCGCAGGCACTTTTCATTTTTGCGGTGGTGCTCGGCTTCATTTATTAAGGCCAAAACCTTACATTCCCCATCAAAGACGGAAAGTGATGGCCGGTGTCGACGCAAGTGTTGCAAAAAATGAGCATGATATAAGGACGCCGACTTAGGATGTGATCGTGGCATGTCGTACCGCCAAAAACATTTATGACCTCATGAAGTCATTGTGACGTCAGTGTGGCATCACAACATGACGTCGAACGGTGGCGTTATCAAATGTCATAGTCGCACGCCGATCCCTGAGGCTCGGGAGGTGTTGAAAGCTTGCGATGGTTCCGACTCAATCAATGGAAAGCCACGCTAGGTGCAGAAATATTTTCAGTCTGTCAATGCGATAAGAGTAAAAAAGAAAATGACTCACGCCTTCTAGTCATCTCAGGTGAAGCATAAGGCACCACACGAGTTTATTCACTTAAGGCTCCTTGCTACCATGTCGCTTACACTGCCAGCCGCATACTTGCTGATGATTGATTGATTGATTTGTGGGGTTTAACGTCCCAAAACCACCATATGATTATGAGAGACGCCGTAGTGGAGGGCTCCGGAAATTTCGACCACCTGGGGTTCTTTAACGTGCACCCAAATCTGAGCACACGGGCCTACAACTTTTCCGCCTCCATCGGAAATGCAGCCGGCACAGCCGG
Source organism: Rhipicephalus microplus (assembly GCF_043290135.1). Taxonomy (NCBI): domain Eukaryota; kingdom Metazoa; phylum Arthropoda; class Arachnida; order Ixodida; family Ixodidae; genus Rhipicephalus; species Rhipicephalus microplus. Next base: position 233,092,296 of record NC_134700.1, read on the forward strand.
GATCCGAACCCGCGACCTGCGGGTCAGCAGCCGAGTACCTTAGCCATTAGACCACCACGGCGGGGTGACTTGCTGATGAGTCTCCCATCTTTTTTTTTTTTTGTTTGTCTACTTTCAGTCAATCGACGCTGTTCCCTTACAAATATCAGAACGCTTTTTCTTTCCATCTGCTGTCTTTTGTGCTCCTTCAGGCTGTCTCCGAAATTAATTTTCTAACGTCTTAAGTCATCACTGACTCCAGCATCCCCATACGTATGATGGTCGCAGAGTGTACATTTTATGTGCATCGTGGACAGAGAAAAATAAGCACACAATTTCCCCTTTTCTAGGAAAAAATGTGCACAACGCGATGGTGTAGTTCCTCGCCGCGGTGGTCTAGTGGCTATATAAGGTACTCGGCTGCTGACGCGCAGGTCGCGGGATCAAATCCCGGCTGCGGCGGCTGCATTTCCGATAGAGGCGGGAATGCTGTAGGGCCGTGTGCTCAGATTTGGGTGCACGTTAAAGAACCTCATGTGGTCGCGATTTCCGAAGCCCTCCTTTACAGCGTCTCTCATAACCATATGGTAGTTTTGAGACGTTAAACCTCGCATATCAATCAATCATCAAGCGATAGTGTAGTTTTTGCGCTGCAAGAAAATTGTGTCAGCAGTGAACCAACGCCCGACAAGCAAAATTGACGTGGTTCGAGGACTTGGCAGCGAATATACTATACTAGTATATTACTAGTATATTAACATGAGAATGGCCACGTCACATAGATGTATAAATGAGCTCGTGCGCAGTTCAATATTTCTTTAGGGCCCTAAAGAATTATACCTTATAGTTTTACTCGTGTTAAACATTGAATCATTTTATTTATCCGACCATCTGGAAACATCGGCCAACATCACTCACTCGTGGGTATTTTTTTTTTACTTTGTATCCACTCTGTCTACGTATATAACTCCCTCATTTAAGGTGTTGTTTGCTCTGTCAGCACCACTAGAAGCTTTTCCACGAGTTGAATATGCATAGCTAACTGCCTCTGCTCTTTGGTCTTCACGTTAGTTACGCAAGTGCGTGCCGTGAGAACAAGTTTTTTGCTTGAGCAGATCGGTATCATTAAGCAACGTTGTAAAACACACCGACCACGTTCCACACGTACGCCACAGTCGAAGAAGAACCACATGTCCCTCCCCACGCTTGCTCTCATGAGCTGCGATTACAGTCTATTTATCAAAGCATTCAATTTAATAATACGAGACTAGCTCACGCCACATTTTGCATATTTAGCTACAGCCTTTCATACATATACGAAGCAAACGCACAAGAGGAGCCGACATGCCTTCTCCGCGCAGAGAAGACGATGTATAGTTGTGGCCGTTTATATTTGCCTAGATAGTGAACACCATCCTCTAATTTCTCATTGGCAGCCAGAAGCACATAGCGTGACAGTTATTTCATTCGTTTTACCTCGAAACAGCGCTCCGAAATCTGCGCTTTATCTGCGTCTTCTTTCATCGGCAGGGTTCGCTGCAGAATTCGCAGTGTTTGTTGTGCACGTGATCGCAACTGCATGCCAGATCCTGAAGTGTGAGAGGTCTCTTTGCAGCCATTTTCCTCGAGCTCTTCTCTCGGTGATTATAAATCAGAAGAAATGAAATCATTTCAAAAGGTCGCGGGTTCAATTTCCGGCCGCGGCAGTCGAATTCCCATCGAAGCGGAACATATGGGCATTGGAGTATACACGCCTAAACTTTCGAGTATAGTGGGCATGGGCGCAGACAATGCCACCTGATGAAAATCATTTCGGATTCCTCACAAGAGTTTCGACACGTGCCATATCAGTTGCCTTGAGATATATTAAACAGTTTAATTGAAATCGGTTCAAATATTTGTGCGCCGTAAATGGGAACGTTTTCGTACAATTTTCCTTTTGGAAGCACACGAATCACCTTCGCACGTAAAGCACTGGCCCTCTTGCAGCGTGGTGCGTTTTGGCTCGCCTTCCTCGCTAACAAATATGCGGTGCTTTCGTGCTCGGAGCAATAGAGTTATTGTATATGCAACTTTTAGCAATGTCCAAATGTTTACTCAAATATTTTTTTCTCTGTCTTCATTTAAGTACTAAGAGTCGCGCGTATGTATTCCAAACGCCGTAGCAACGATGTATCGCGGTGAAGTTGATGCTCGAGCCAGTCTTATATATAGTTCTCGAAGCTGCCGCTACACTGAGCTGAATTGGCTGTAGTCATCGACAGTCAAGATAATCAGTTTTCGACATGCCAAATATCCCGACTGGTGACATGATATACGTATGTCGCCTGCAAAATTCGTGTGAGGCTTCGCCGCATAGCTGCGGTCGCACTTTATAATTATACGTGCAACCTCTCTACACGATGGCAGCATACAGTAACTATACAGCACAAGCAAAACGGAAGTCTGCACTGCCGCGTGGCGTCTATGTATAGACGATATTGCTTTCGAAACATGGGTGCCGTCATCTTGGATTGGTGAAGGAATGCTCTCTTATTTCTGCGAATTGTGATGGTAAATTAGCAAGGTCGCTAAATGCGCAATGCGCCAACCTAACCGTCTTCATGCGAATACACCTATACAGGTGCACTGTCTGTTTAGTAGTTAGAGATACAAAATGGCTGAGTTAGCAATCCAATGTATACGGGCACTGAAACCAATCAGTATACGGTCCATATTGAATGGCTGTATAGCTTCTGAAACACTGCACCGTTTTAGTGCAACGAACTTTACGCTGTTTATGCCTTATAATACTGCTGCCGTGTGTGTATACGAAAAGCCTTTCATGGCTTGGCTGGTCATTTCGCGCATCGGGCGCTCAGCTGTCAGTCACCACTAGCGTGGCGAACGAGCGCGATAATTTCTTGCCTTTATATTCTCGACCCGAAGATATATATAAAAAATTATATCGCTATTGTTGGCTTCCTGTCGACCGTGAAGACGCTCAAGACAGACGCACGCAAGATTGAGAACTTTGGAAACAAACTGGGTCGTTTGACCGCCCCTGTGGACTCGGGCGTCGTTGATTTGTCTGTTTTAGTTTTCCTTGTTCCGGCTACGGCTATAATCTCGCGAGACTGACATCTCTCTCTCTCTCTCTCTCTCTCTCTCTCTCTCTCTCTCTCTCTCTCTCTCTCAGAATATGTCCTTTTCTTTGCGTGTCTGTAGACCCTGATAAACGCACGGGACTGAAGAATAATTGTTTGTTGTCATTCGCCTGCCATGCCTAGCATAGAAACTTACTTTTTTTGTTAAGAACAGTTCTAGCGCAAGATACTTTCGTAATTACCGACCAGAGTCATTAGTTATTACGTCCCACATATACAGGAATGCTAGAGAGACGGTATCCGATTTATCCGACGCTTATCAATGTCGTTTGTGGCCCAGAACTGAGGTGCTCTGGGGGTTATAATCCGGGACCTGCATTCGCGAAAACGTCGTAAGATGAAGAAAATTGTTACAAAATAATTCAACTAATCACAATGTGGGACATATTATTTGCAAATCTAGCTGACCACTAGGAAAACGTTACGGCAGAGAAGCTTTGTGAATTCAGTCCCTGAGCTCGTATTCACAATGACTTGTTAAACTATCACTGTTAAATAGAAATTTCAGCCAATTCTGTCGTTGGACTCATTATCAGCAAAGCCGGACTACTGGTTGTAGAAAAGATTACACCACCTCCACTAGAGGGAACCATGAGTAGCGTACGAAGCAGCGCATGGGTCGACTTCAAGTTGCGTTCATCAAGGGCACCTTGCCCGATGTTAACGCGTTCGCTCTAGTGGAGCACACCATGAATTTGTTGTAGTTTCTGTTGCTGTTACTCGTTTCGACCTCTTGATGAAGCACACCACGCGTGTTTATCGCCAACGACGCCAACGTCGCCATGAATTTGCCGCGTTCACACTGAGCATTCCGACCGCCGAAAGTGCTCCGAATCCGGTTCGGCGGCGGCGAGATCCGCCGAAAGGGCCCTCTCCGCGCCGATCGCTCTCGGACCGATTTTTGCGGCGTCTGCCACCGAATTGGTCACCGCGGACCAATAGGAGTGCTATTCAAGGAATTTCGAAAAATGGCGGCCAAGCCCTACTCACTTGTTATGCCGCAGTGCACGTAACTGAATGTTGAAACCAACGGGAGTTTAACCTACTCTGTGCCTACTTCGCCTCCGTATTTCGTAAAAGAGGTGACCGAGCTTGCTGTTGGCGTGACCGAGCTTGTTGCGGTCTTGCAGAGCAAAACGAACCCACCAACGCCGCTGGCGTCGGTGGTTTTTCTGCTCTTCGTGCATTACAAGACAGCCACTTGCCAGCAAACTGTCTTCTTGCTTCTTGCGTACGAGAATCGTCGAAGTATACACCACCGGATAGCGTAGTAGCGTTTGCGAGCCGGGTGACAGCGCATCCATCCCGCGTTCGCCCCGTAGTAGATGGCATATTCGGTGGTGCGGGGCGTGTCCAGTGCGAACGACGCTGCGTTTCGGCGGCAGGAGAATTTCGGTCGCTGTCAGTGTGAACTAGGCATTAATGAGGGAGGCCACAATGTCTTGCCCACTCCCTTACACAGGCCGGAATGTGCTAGCGCGTTCTGGCAGTGCTTGGGCCAGCCCTTGCGCATGCGCAGTAAGGGTGGTTATACACACTGGATTGAGCTGCGCCATAGGGTGCGTCTCATGTTTGAAAGTGCTCAGGAACTGATAGCTCTGTGAAGACGAACGCCGGAGCCAAGTTTACCACACTTTTCACTAACGAGTAATCTTTGGCCCTTCACTAATATACCTGACATGATAACAGTGATTTTTTCTGAACTGCAATGGTCGCTTACACAACCTTGAGCTTCGTCGTAAGCTGCTCCGGATCTTTAAAACTGCTGAGGGACTGATAGCTCTGTTAATATGAACGCCCGGGCCAAATTTACCCCACTTTTCGATCGCGAGTGATCTTTGGCTCTTTATTATATCGCTGACATGATTACAGGCCGAAGTTCTCTGAACTACAGTTGTCGCTTACGCAACCTTGACCCATTGCTACAGCTACAACGGCCTGCAAAGATTCCATCAACGTGACGCTACAGTGCAATGTCGGCTGTGAATCGGTGTCATTGGCATGTCGGCTTGATACACGTGCGATAGCTGCAAGGTGCTGTTAATGACCCAATTCGAACAACATCGCTGTACTCTCCAGCGTGCCTTGAAAAGACTTGAAGATCGGCTTTTTTTTTTTTTTTTTTTTAGGGGCGAAGCTCCTTAGGGCGTGGGCTGTGCGTCCCCTGTAGCCTGTATGTAGCCACCTCTAGTTTAGTTCTTGCAGTGTTCACTAGATGGCGGTACCGTCCCCTGTATGTAGCCACCTCTAGTTTAGTTCTTGCAGTGTTCACTAGATGGCGGTACCGTCTCCTGTATGTAGCCACCTCTCGTTTAGTTCTTGTAGTGTTTACTAGATGGTGGTACTTGTAGCTGATGATGAAAAGATGCAAGATGTTATAAACTAGAAAGCGGTACTTGTAGTTGATGAAAGACGCGAGATCTTATAAAATAGGAATATTGTCACATATGGCGCGTGTCATTGGTTGAAGGCAATCGTTCGATTTAGTGCGGCGACGTACGCTAGGGGGAGCGATGTAATAAAATCGAGTGGGCAAAATGTACAGAGGATTCATGATTTACCAGGTTTACCTCCGGAGCTTCGCCCACTCATCATCATTCGCTTCGTGGATATGGCGGAATTTTTTGCTGCTCTTGAGAGCTTGGTTCCACAGCTCATCAGCCGAGAAAGTCTCGGGCCCTCCTGCAGTACTTCGAGGCAACAGAATTCAGTGACTGATACAGTACACAGTGCGTGCGTGTCGTGGAATGTGTGCACCGATGGTTTTTCGTTCTCTTTCTTTCTCTTTCATTTTCACCTCTTATTCCATTCCCCCATGTGTAGAGTAGCAAACTGTACATAGTGTAGTTAGCCTCCTTGTTTTTTTTTTCTGTATTCTCTCTCTCGGGAAATATTCTGACGTGAGACGGCTTTGTATATGCGGGCTTTTGGCTTGTACATTGTAATGCTAGACAGTAGATGCTCGTATACGTGACAATACCATGAGCACCTATTGAATCATAAATGAGCCCAAAACACATTTTTACCCGATAAGTTATCAGTGAAGTCGTTTCTAGTGGGCCCGGTGGAAGTGTAAGCCGGGACGAACTCAGTGCAGTGGCACTCAGCCACTCCGCGTTCCTATAAAGGCGTAAAGCGGAACCAAACGGCGCGTCTTTACATAGGCGTGAAAAGTTCATGGACGACGGCGGCATCTGAGTGGCCTCGGATTTCTGGGCAGGTTGCGGAGGCATATCCAGTGAAACTGCGTAGCACCGTGTCTTTCTCGTGCACAGCAACACAGGCAGGAAATGTGGGCTGGCATTCGCAAAGCGTTCTTGTGCATGGATTGTATCCTCCTAACTGCCAACTCACCGTAATTCTGAGGCCTCTTATCACAAGCGAGTGCAGCATCTAATGGCCAAGGGTAGATATGACTGGAAAGATTTATGGCGTAAGTTGCCGAAATACAGGTTGTCCTAGTCGCACAAGCTTTCAGTGCCCTCCCTCCTTTTTTTTTCAAATCACGAGGGCCTTTAGCATTTCATGGTGGCTGTAGGTCAAACTCAATGTAAACATGTGTGTTCTATCAGGAGAAATTGCAGCCAGATAAGCTGCGAGAGTTTTTTCATGCAGAAGCTCGCACCCCATTTTGCAAGTCATCTGACCAGCTTCGAAAGATACCTCTCGTACAACCAGAAAATTCGTGCCATTTGGCAGTGAAAGGATCGCGACGCGAAATTTACAAGGATTTTCCTTCACAGGTGCTCTTCTTCATTGGTGACGTGTCTTCGCTGATATCCTCAGTAATACCATCGTGGCACTTTTCTGGGGATGCTGCCCCTGCGGACAATTGAGTGCAGATCTCACTTGTGTTTTTCGCTGTTGGTTAGCTTTTTTTTTCGTTGATGATATTATGAAGTCTTGGTTTGGATTACCTATTAGGCCCGAGGAACCGGCAGCCGACAGCTACGATGAATGAGCCAAGATGATGATGCTACGCGACAACGATGAGGATGCATGAGCCACACATGATAATGATGATAATGTACCGGTGAAGAGGATGCGTATACTAAATGACCACATCAATTCCCCCCACGTGAAAGCGGCCAGCCTGGCCGCGGCAAGTCAAGGGGACAAAGAACGTCGCATGAAGGGCTTCATACGGGAGACATGGACGACCTCTGTAGTTCGATAACGGCGATCTGCTGGGGCTACAAGTGGCGTCACGCGATAGTTCACTGGTGAAGTCTCTTCAAGAACTGTGTACGGCCCAATATACCGAGGCTGAAATTTGTCGCACAAACCAGGTGTGCGAACAGGCGTCAAAAGGAGCACTTCGTCTCCAGGTTGGAAGGATACATAACGATGCGATTCATCATAAACTAGCTTTCTGTCTTGCTGGCGGGCTTCAGTGTTTATACGAGCTCGTTGGCGGCACTGTGCGAGTCGTGAAACGTATTCCTCTGAAGAGGATGGAGATGAATTCGCTTGGCAGGTAAAGAAGGAGACGTCCAGGAAAGAAGTAGGGGAGCGTCCATAAACTAGGTAAAATGGCGAGTAGCCGGTTGTTCGCTGAATGGCCGTATTGTAGGCGAAAGTGACGAATGGTAGAACAACGTCCCAGTTTTTGTGGTCTGGTTGAAAATAGGCGGCGATCATGTCAGCAAGAGTGCGGTGGAATCGCTCAGTGAGGCCGTTAGTCTGGGGATGATAACTAGAGGCAGTCTTGTGAGTTGTGCCGGAGGCCTGAAGAAGTTCGTTCACTAGTTGTGAAAGAAAGGCCCTTCCACGGTCACTGAGCAACACACGTGGAGCACCATGACGCAGTATAATGGCTCGGAGGATGAAATCGGCAATCTCAGAAGCTGAACCTGTAGTAACGGATGCCGTCTCGGCGTAGCGCGTCAAATGGTCAATGGCTGTTACTATCCACCGGTTTCCAGCAGCACTGACTGGGAGGGGGCCATAAAGATCGACGCCTACAACTTCGAATGGTGTGGCGCGGCACGGAAGAGGCTGTAGTTTACCGGCGGGAGCAGATGTTGGTAGTTTTCTACATTGGCAGGTAGTGCAGGACCCGACGTACCGAGCTACACTAGTGGTAATGCCTGGCCAATAAAACCGACTTCGAAGGCCATCGTAGGTTTTATGGTAACCAAGGTGACCAGCAGTCGGATGGTCATGAAGTGCCCTGAGGACTTCGGACCGAAGCGATCGGGGTAGAACGGGAACCCAGCGCTGACCGTCAGGATGGTAAATTTTGCGGTACAGCACCGAGTTGTCCAGCTTAAATTGCGAGAGTTGGCGACGGAGCCTTGCATTAGGTGGACGGGAACTGCCAGTGAGGTAGTCTATAATGCGTCGACAGTATGGGTCAGCCAACTGTCGAGAAGGAAAATCGTGCGGGTCGTCCGAAGGCAGCTGGTCCATAGAGGCGAGAGAGGAAACCGCCGTAGACATGGACTCCGAGGGCGTGTTGTGCAAATTGATGGCGGAAACCCCGAGTGGAGTCGCTGGTAGTGGGCAGCGAGAAAGAGCATCGGCTTCACTATGCTTCCTGCCACACTTGTACACGATCTTAAAATCATATTCTTGGAGGCGTAGAATCCAACGTCCGAGGCGTCCCGACAAGTTCTTGAGTGTCGAAAGCCAACATAAAGCATGGTGGTCGGTCACAATGGTGAAATGGCGGCCATGCAGATATGGACGAAATTTCTGTACTGACCAAACGATGGCGAGGCACTCCTGCTCGGTGATCGTGTAGTTCCTCTCGGCTGCGGAGAGGACGCGGCTGGCGTATGCAACGACTCGCTCTCGCGAAGAGTTGTCGCGTTGCAGGAGCACGGCTCCTAAACCGCGGCCGCTAGCGTCTGTGTGCAGGAAGGTCGGTGCATCATCGTGAAAATGAGCAAGTACAGGGTCGGTCGTGAGGGCACTCTTCAACCTGTCGAAAGCCGATTCACATTCCTGAGACCACTGAAAGGGCATACCGGAAGCAAGTAGCTTATGAAGTGGTGCGGCTATGGAGGCAAAGTTTTGTATGAATCGCCGAAAGTAAGAGGCGAGACCAAGGAAACTTCGCAAATCCTTTGGTTTGTCAGGGCGAGGGAAGCGAAGCACTGCAGCAGTTTTATCAGGGTCTGGGCGAATTCCGTCCTTGCTCACATTATGACCGAGTACCTTGATAGATCTGCTGGCGAAATGGCACTTTTTGGTGTTAATTTGAAGACCAGCGCCCGCAAGACAAGTCAGGACCTCGTCCAAGCGTTGCAGATGTTGAGGAAACGTCGATGAAAAGACAACAATGTCATCGAGGTAACATAGGCAAGTCTTCCATTTCAGGCCACGCAGCACGGTGTCAATCATGCGCTCAAAAGTTGCGGGCGCATTGCATAGACCTAACGGCATAACATTGAATTCGTATAGGCCGTCCGGGGTTGCAAACGCAGTTTTTTCTTTATCATCTTCGTGCATGGGGATTTGCCAATAGCCGGAACGCAAGTCGAGGCTCGAAAAGTATTCAGCACCCTGTAAGGAATCTAGGGCGTCGTCGATGCGTGGCATGGGGTATACGTCCTTTCTAGTGATCTTATTGAGTGCTCGGTAATCGACACAAAATCGTACGGAACCGTCTTTTTTACGTACCAGAACGATGGGCGACGACCAAGGACTGGTTGAGGGTCGGATTATCTCCCGTTGGAGCATATCGTCTACGTTTTCTTCAATGATTTTTCGTTCAGCTAGAGAGACGCGGTACGGACGGCGGTGCACAATGGATGTTCCATCGGTCTGAATACGATGTGCTGTAGCAGTTGTCTGGCCCAGGGTGGATGAATGAACGTCAAAGGAGTTTGCATGCTTTTCCAACAAATCAAGCAGCTGCTGCTTCTGTGAGTCATTCAAGTCTTTGTTGATGGCTGCTGTAAAGGCCGAGGAAGCAGCATGATCTGCAGGATGGCCTTTAGAGGAGACAGGGGTAAGAGGCACAACGCACACAGGCTGCAGATCGGCAACGCAGGCGACAGTAGTGCCCCGTGGTAGTAAAATTTTATCTTGTGTGGTGTTGGTAGCAGCGAGGACAGTTGATCCATTGTTGAAGCGAGCCACACCTGATGCCAAAGCTATGCCTTTATTAAGGCAACACGGTGACGGAGTGACCAAAATGTCACCAGAGTCGACGTCGTTGGACAAAACTGTTACTAATTGATCTTTGCTTGGTGGTAACTCGATGTCTACTGCAGCGATGAGTCGAAGTGGCCTGTAGGTTTCGTCGTTGAGCAAGTGGTCCGTGTCAGTAAGATGGACGACACGTTGTGCACAGCAAATAGCCGCAGAAGCAGAGGAAAGAAAGTCCCAGCCTAAAATGAGTTCATGGGAGCACGGGGATAGCACAGCAAATTCTATATAATGAAGAATTTCGTCGATTAGTACACGGGCAGTACAGAGAGCGGAAGGGCGAATCATTGTTCCCTGGGCTGTAACCAGTGTCGGTCCATCATAAGGCGTCGTGACTTTTCGAAGACGGGCACACAAATCAGCACGAATAACAGAAAACGCAGCCCCAGTGTCCACCAAAGCATCAACGTCCACTCCCTCAACTGTGACCGCAATCATATTGTAGGGGCGCGCTGGAGGAATTGGAGTCCTGTGTTGGAATGCAGTTTGTCCTCCAAAAACTGCATCGCTTAGTTTTCCGGACGCCGATCGGAAGTAAGGGAAGCAGGCTGAAGGGGAGAAGAAGAGCGCCGGTAAGGCGACGGTGAACGGCGTCGGGTTGATCGGTGACTACTGCGCAGTTCACCCGATGCTGGCGAAGATGGAAACCGACGCGGCGGTGACGAATAACGGTGACCCTGGTACAAGGCTCCTGCGGTATAGTCCCGTTCGCGTATGTCATACCCTCGGCGCTCGTCTTGCTGGCGCTTGCGGCAAAAGCGTGCAATGTGACCACGATAGCCGCAATAATAGCACGTAGGCCGAGTCGATCGATGAGGAGGGTAGTAGCTTGCGCTAACTGCACCAGGAGAGAGAGAAGTCAGAGGGACAGGTGACGGCTCACGCGGTGGTGATGAAAAGCTCGTGGGAAAGCTTGTGGGAGGTGCGGCAGCAACCGACGCGTACGTTCGTGGCGGGGACGTCGAGCTGACGGTGCCTGGTGGTGCGGCGGCGGTGTGCGAGAACGATGGTAGAGTACGAGAGACAATGGGCTGCAGGTTGGCCATGTGGGTCATGGACGTGAGCTCTTCCCTGATGACATCCCGCAATGACGTTGAAGAGGACTGAACGGGACACACTGAAGGTAGTGTGAATCCCATTGATTCTAATTCTTCACGTATAATCGCCCTTATCGTGTCTCGCAGGTTTGGATCAGTCGTAATATGGGCCGCGTCACTGTCTGATTGTAGGCGCATAGACTCAAGTTCTTCGAGGCGCTGACAGGTTGTCGCAACGTCAGCAACGGTAGCCGGATTCTGGATCGCTAGGGCATTGAATGCGACGGGTGCAATCCCCTTAAGAAGCTGGCGCACCTTGTCTGATTCTGTCATTGGTGTGTCAACCCGGCGGCAAAGTGAAAGAACATCCTCGATGTAGGATGTGTACGACTCCCCGATGTGCTGTTTCCGAGTCGCGAGAGCTTTCTTTGCAAGAGCCGAACGAACAGCCGGTGTGCCAAAGACATGGCGAAGCTGATCTTTGAAGGCTGACCAGTCGGGGATGTCGATGAAGTGGTTGAGGAACCACGTCTTCGCGACACCCGTGAGGTAGAATGACACGTGAGCGAGTTTGTAGGTGTTATCCCACCGGTTAGCAGCGCCGACACGTTCGAAATCGTCCAGCCATTCTTCCACATCTTCCCCGCGCATACCAGCGAAGAGATGGGGCTCACGCTGGAGGCTGTTGATGACGTGAGAAGGCGCGGCCCGCGGTGGTTGAGTGGGAACGGCTGCAGCACCGGCCTCATCTTGGTGCGACATATTTCCGGACACCTGGCCCAAGCGGCGACCTGAACGTAGCTCCAGGGGGTAGAGTGGTCGAGAGGATGGCGGGGGATCTAACAGCACTCTCCACCACATATGAAGTCTTGGTTTGGATTACCTTTTATTAGGCCCGAGGAACCGGCAGCCGACAGCTACGATGAATGAGCCAAGATGATGATGCTACGCGACAACGATGAGGATGCATGAGCCACACATGATAATGATGATAATGTACCGGTGAAGAGGATGCGTATACTAAATGCCCACAATATGTATACAGCACTAACATTGGCTGAACTTTTCTCCGACGAAAACACCATAGTGTGTGTGTGTGTGTGTGTGTGTGTGTGTGTGTGTGTGTGTGTGTGTGTGTGTGTGTGTGCGTGTGTGCGTGTGTGTGTGTGTGTGTGTGTTGTGTGAATACTAATACTGAGACCAAATCCACAAGCTTTTTATTGATTGATTGATTGATTGTTTCTTCGTTTGTTTGTAGTTCATATTCGTCATTGGTCAGCCGGCATCGATAGTGATATCACCCGCTCATTCAATCTTTTTTATTCTTTCGCAATAAACTGTGCAAAATAATTTTATACACAAGGACATCCCGTAGTATGAACTGAATTGGGATGACTTGCACTCCACAGACATAACTGTTTGATACACCACACAGTAGCAAAATTAGTGCAATTACGAAACTATACAAATAAAGGAATACAGACACAAGCAAATGGTCCCAACCGTCAGCTATGTATCGGTGGCAACTGGTTCTAGTGACAAATGTCATGCATCACCAGGTTGACCTTGATTTGCTTTCAAGAATGTTAGTGCAGCATATTTTTTGTCAATGCAGGCGGAACGTATGCCGTAACAACAGCTGCTCCAGCTCTTGGCTCGCAATTCCGTTCGGATCCCGGCGCCGATAATGCCCGCGTAAGCGTTAGCACGCTCTCACACGAGTGTCCGGGGCCAGCAAAGCGGCCCGCATACACCCAGAGCGTCGACCCTCTCGCATCGGGCCGAGAGTGTTCACGACGCACTGTGCGGGGAGACGCTTGGCGGCGTGACGCCAGGGCGTGCGCCGAGCATTAGCCCCGATGGTGTCGCTGCATGCGCGAATGCAGAAGTATAGTAAGAGTGTGCAACACGAACCGCTCGCGGTCACATCATCGTACTAACACCCTCGCACTTCGGAGAGACGCGCGAGGCCCGTTTGTGCGCTAGAGCTCTTCTCCTTCTCAAGACTCGCGCTGTTACGGCCTTTCTTGGCCTTTCGCCTCGCTTATCACTCTTCTTTCTCTCTTGGCTCGGTGCACTTTTTCTCGACATTTCTTTCTTTTCGTCCCTGCACTGTTTGCATTTAGTCCGCTTTCGCATCACACACGTTCGGGGCTCCTTTTTTGCCTCTCTTCACGCGCGCGAGGCCCGTTTTTCGCATCTCCGTCCATGGTTTGGCTTCGTGAAATCCGCCGGCTCGACCTTCATTTCTTCTTTCTTTTTTCTTTGTTTCTCGAGTTTTCTTTTTTTTTTTTTTAGAGTCTGCCTCGTGAAAGGCCTCTCAGTCACTGCTCCGCGCTTTCGACCGCACTTTGTTCGGAGCTTCTCGTTTTGTTTGTTTACTTTTTTTTTTCAGTCGCGCCATCACCACACTCTCCGCCAAGCCGGATTCGCGAGTCCAGACGTCCGCAGAACGAAAGCATGCGCCGTGAGTGGCGCTCACGTGCGCGCGCAGTCGCCGACGAGAGATGTACACGACGAGACGACTATGCGTGACAAGCCAGACAAGTGCGCGAAATTAAGAGCGTTTATACGGCGAAGCACTATAGGGAGGTTTTCGTGCGTTTAGAATGACACGGCGCACGCCTTTCGCCTAAAAAAAAGTGCGCATGTTTATACTGCTTGGCATTCGGCGACCTCACAGTGCGCAGCTAGTGTTCCGTTTTTTTTTTTCCTTTCTCTCTCTCTTTCTCTTCTCTTTGTCTTTTTTTAGACAAACGAAATGAAAACAAGATGTGTTTGCTGCTGACACGGGAGAGTGAAAGGGAAAAAAAGTGTGAGGACATTGTTTAGTGTTTTCTGTAGATCGTAGCACAGTCTCAGAGAGGCCACTTCTTTCATTAATGGATCAAGGAGAGAGAAAGTTTTTGGTAGGAAAAAAACTTATATCTTAGACCTGATTTTCTTTTTTCTCCTGAAGCACGATTGAAGCCTGCTTAAGTACATTGCAGCGTTCCATTCCGCGTCTGCTTGTCACAGTGAGGCGCCACGCCTGTTGAATATTCGACGCAAGTATCATTGTGCAGCGCTATTAACCGTATACAGGGTACATTTGTGGAATGGTCCGCAAGTCACTTTCATTTCTTCCACACAAATTCAAAAGCGCGACCTTGTCGTTCGTGAGCACAGGCAGAAGATCATGCGTTTCCTTGGGACAACTCGTGCTAACGGCTACGGACTTGAGAACGCTTTTGCGCACGGATTGGGATATTCCAAGTGGTGTTGTGTCCGCGCATGCTCTCTCTCATGTCCAATGTTTTTTTCTCTCGATTTTTATCCTATCGCAGCGCAAACTAGATGGCTTGTCTGTGGCATCATGAACGTGGCTTCTAAAACGCACTGGCACCCCACTGTGGCGGCTTTGATGAGAAACAAATTGTAGTTAACCTGCTTGCGTGATAAACGAATTAACCTGCTGGTGTTCCAGCACGGCGATTTCAATGACATCATCGCAATTCATCTATAGCAAACCGGATACTGTGCGATTTGGTTCACATTCCTTGCTTGTTAATATTGTTATTTTCAATATGAAAAAAAAAAAGAAACACGGGAAGGTTCGCTACATTTAAAATAGCTATCTCATCAACATGATAGTAGTATTGAAGAGACACGCAGAAGCAAGTAAAACGAGAACGAGTAAGCGAATAATAAAAGAGATAAATATTCAAAATAACTATATATGTATAAGTACGATACGTGACGTATAAAGCTTTATTTTATCGCTAACGCCTACTCTTTTATTTGTCATTGTTTTACAGTCCGTCCCTTGTTTTGTTCTTTTCTCTACCGTTTTCTTCACTTCCCGCATTGCGTATCTATGCTTCCACTTTTCGCAAGAGGGTAAGCAGTCACTGTGTCCCATTTGATGACGTTTGCCACCCTGCTTTTTTTTTTACAGCGAAAGCTGTTACGAGATCACAACTCGAGTCACGTGCCACCGTAGTTGTCCGCCGCCGCCGCCGGTGTTCGTAACCACATCACACGAAATCAGAAAAAAAAAAAACAGCGTTAATGACACAGTGGAGCTCGAACTCGTGTCCGCTGGGTGCCAGCCCAGTATTCTACCACTGAGCTACTCATTTTTTTTTTTGCTTTTTTGCTTGTTTATAGGCGCGTACATCAAACCACAAGCACAACAAAAACAAGCAATAACAGTCCGACAGAAATTAAAATTCCCTAAGTGCTGCTAAGGGCTCCACCCTCGACAACCACTCAGGTAAAATCTCCTGAGTTTTCTGCAGTTCAACAAACTTGGCCACTGAGCTACTCCGGTGCTTTGTGACTTGTCAAACTTGCCTTAGGCAGGCTTGATGTCAGGAAAACAGTCGCGTTAATACGAGAGAGAGAGAGAGGAAACTTTATTAGAACTTGGCCGGCAGCTTGGTCTTGGTGGCCTCAGATGGCGGCGCTGAGTCCCTGAACTCGGGCGGCATCTTCGGCCTGCCGGACAGCCCAGAGCTGGTCGTTGAGCTCCGAGCTTCTGAGCGCCGCCTCCCAGCGGCGGCGTCGCCGACGGAGAAGGTCCCCCGCGGCTCCCGCAGACGGGACGGCGGCGGGAACGAGTGAGCTCGAGGCTTCCTGTTGCCTGGTATTGGCAGCCGCCGTAGGCGCATCGCGAACGGCGGCCGTTTCTCGACCATTGTTACCGGCGCATTCCCAGAGTATGTGGCGCAGCGTTGCTCTGCGCCCGCATGCTTTACATAGATCGGTAATGTGTAAGTGCGGGTAGCAGTGGCGTAAGACGACCGGGCTGGGGTAAGAGTGGGTTTGTAGTAAGCGATAGCTTACGGCATCGTGTCTGTTTAATTTGTCATGCGGTGGCGGGAACTTTCGCCTTTCCAGTCTGTAGTGTTGCGTAATATCTCGGAACGTGATGAGACGATCACCCCACGACCATTGTGGTCTGTGATGTCGCTGCGTGTCCGTCGAAGTGTCTCGATCCGGCAGATCAGAAGCCCCGTTCTCGGGAGCGGAGGCGGCGGCCACGGAATGTGCCGCGGCTCGGCTAGTGAGACCTCGAGCCGCGGCGTGGGCCGCCTCGTTGCCCGGAAGCGGGACATCGGTGTGTGCCGGGGTCCAAAGGAGGAAGACTGTTAAATTTTGTTGTGGCGATCGCGACGCTGAGTCACCATCACCGCACATCTTAAGGATGCGGGCCGCTTCCCGCGAGACGCGGCCGCGCGCGAAGCCGCGGATTGCTGCCTGCGAGTCGCTGATTACGATCGTAGCGTTCGGCACCGTGGCGATTGCTAGGGCTATCGCGGCTTCTTCGGCCGCCTCCGTATGTCCCGTGGTCACCGTGGCGCTCGCGAGGCATTTGCCCGCACGGTCAACGACCGCAGCGGCGTGTGCGTGTCTCCCGTCCCCATATCTCGCGGCATCTACGTACACAACTTCGTCGCTAGTGCCATACTTCTTTTGAAGGTCACTAGCTCGCTGGTTACGGCGCCCGACGTGATGCGTCGGGTGCATATTCTTAGGAAGCGGCGGAACAATTAGGCGGTCGCGAACCGAGGCAGGAACATCCGCTTTTTCTCCCTGCTGAGTGTGGTACCGGATGCCAAGTGACTCGAGGATGTGTCGACCCGTCTTAGACCCCGACAAGCGTTCGTTTTGCGAAACGACATGGGCCTCAATTAACTCGTCGAGTGAGTTGTGCAGTCCAAGTTCTAGTAACTTTTCAGTGCTCGCATTCAGTGGAACTCCAATTGCTCTCTTGAAAGCCTTTCGTATTATACATTCGATCTTGTTTTTTTCTGAGCCTAGCAATTTGAGGTAGGGGGCAACATATGTTATACGGCTTATTGCGTACGCCTGCACTAGACGGATCGCGCAGTGTTCGCGCATACCAGTACGTCTGTTCGTGATACGACGTAGGAGTCGGATCGTGTCGTCTACCGAACGACGTAGTCTTCGCACCGTCTCACCATTATGGCCGTTTGCCTGCAGGTGTAACCCCAGAATTCTAATTTTGTCTACGTGTGGAATGGGAGTGCCATCTGCCAATAGAACGCTTATTTTGTAGCACTCCCTTTCCTCGTCGCGCGGGGTTTTGCGACCTCTACTTGTAGGTTTGTAGATTAGAAGTTCCGACTTGGTTGCCGAGCATTCGAGGCCCGTTCCTCGCAAGTACTCCTGAACTTCGTCTACACCTGCCTGGAGCGTACGCTCGACGTGACCATCACAACCTCCGCCGGGAACCCAGAGGGTGATGTCATCCGCGTAGATACTGTGATACAATCCTTGTATGCCTAATAATTTCTCGGGTAGCCCCAATAGAACTAAATTAAAGAGTAATGGCGAAATTACGGAGCCTTGTGGCGTGCCCCTCGAGCCCATCTCAAATTCTTGCAGTTCCACATCTCCAACGACGACGCGTACGCGTCTGCCGGCAAGGAAGTCACGTATGTAATTATATGTTTTTTGTCCTAGTCCTAATGTTTGAACTCTGTTTAAAATTGCTTCGTGTTTAACGCTGTCGAAGGCCTTTTTTATATCTAGGCCAAGGATCGCCTTGGTTGAGCTGGTAATGTCATCAATAATGTGGTGCTTCAGCTGAAGCAACGCGTCTTGTGCGGAGAGATTGCGGCGGAATCCTAGCATGGTGTGCGGAAATACATCGCGGACTTCGAGAAAGTCAGTCACGCGTTTGAGGACTGCGTGCTCCAGAACTTTTCCTACACAAGACGTGAGCGAAATTGGCCTTAGATTATCAAGCGCAACCTGCTTGCCCGGTTTAGGAATCATGATAACTCGAGCTCTTTTCCACGCTTCAGGAAGGGAACCGCGTTGCCAGCACTCGTTGATATAAGTCACAAATCGGGAGATTGACTCGTCATCTAAGTTGCGGAGAGCCTTGTTCGAAACCCGGTCCAGGCCGGGCGCCGATCGGGTGTTTAGTTCAAAAAGGACTGCCCGTATTTCCGCTTCGCTAAATTCGGCGTCTAGTTGCTCATTAGCAACGCCGTCATAATCTGGGTGTTGGACGCTCTCTGCCGACTTAAAGTAACAGTCACGTATTGCACCGAGCAGGTCATCGCCTTTATGATCGTTCACAAGTCTCCGAGTTTTATGGCCTTGAGCGGCACGAGTATCTTCCGGATCCAATAGGTGCCGGAAAAGGCGCCAAGCACTCGCCCCGCGCATCTGTCGCTCGAGGCCGTTGCACAGGTCTTCCCATTGTGACCTACAGACTTGGAACGCATGTTCCTCAATTTCTCTGTCTAACCGTGCTATGCGTTTCCTCAACGCCCGGTTATGTCTTTGGCGTTTCCACCTCTTGAGTTGGGCTTGCTTTGCTTCCCACATGTGTAGGAGCCTGCTGTCGATTACTTCGAGCTTCGCTTCGGGCGGGATGTGGCACGTTACCGCGTCTACGTCCCGATTGAGCGTCGCGGTCCACTCGTCTATATCCGTGATCGGCTCGTCGCCTCGCCCGCCTTCTGCTCGCTTTTTGCGGAACGCGTCCCACTGCACTAATTTGAGTTTACGGCCTGTGCTTTCAGAGTATGTTCTACGAACGCTCGGGCCCGTGTCTACCGTAATCTCTATCAGAGAGTGGTCACTACCTAAGTCCTCCTGCGTGTTTTGCCAAGACGCCGCGGTGACATTCGACACGAACGCGAGGTCCGGTAGCGTGTCTGCGCTCACGCTGTTACCCCGGCGCGTCGGATCGGCGGGGTTCGCGATCAGTTCAAGCCGTTGGTCTTGCGAGTCTTCCCAAAGGTGTTTGCCCTTGAGCGTTTCACGCGTGTATCCCCAGGCCCCATGGGGCGCATTAAAATCACCTGCAACTAGCAGAGGTGCGCCGTTGGCGGCCGTGCTTGCTCTCCGGAGCAGCTCCCCAAATCGGTGCTGTAGCGTGGGTTTACTGTAGACGTTAAGTACAAACAGGCCTCGGCCGCGCTTAGGAATTAATTCTACAAAAACATGCGGTATCCTTACGCACTCAAGTTCGCGCTGCGCCACCGTGATGTTACGTCTAACTAGCACGGCGGCGACCGGCGCCGGACGCGGCGGGGGCGACGGCAGCGACCGCGGTCGCGCCGACGACGAGAGCGGATCGCCCCGCCTTCGGCGACCCGCGGCCGCCCCCGGCGTCCCACCACGCGCCGAGCGCTGTGTAGCACGTTTTTCTTTCCGCCTGTTGTCCGCCGCGGCCGCATTTATGGCTTTGTAACCAGCTAGTTTTGCCAGATAATTTGTTTCCTGCAAAAGGATAATGTCCGGTTTCGTCTCACGGCTTCGAATAAATTGCTCGAGATTTCCCCGCTTCCTCCTATATCCCCGGCAGTTCCACTGCCAGATCGTGTACTGTTGTTTGTGAGTGTTAGTGTGAGTGTGCGCGTGTCTAGCCATGGTGATGCTTGTGTTTAATTTAGCCCATCGCCGTCGAGGCGACTGGGGTGCGGCTGAATCTGCGGCTCGGCGTCTGGCAGCGCGTTCTGCTGCTGCTGACTCTGTTGCTGTCTAGCGTAGGGCTTACTCACCGTTCTAATCGGTCTGCCCGCAGATGGCGGGAGTCGCGCTTCAATGTTTTCTATGCGCGCCGTGTGCGCGGTGAGCATTTGTGTCATTTGTTCAGAGAGCTTAGCTATCGCACTATTGAACATGTCATTCATCTGTGCCACCTGTTTAGCAAAACGTTCATCGAGGCTGGTCTCGATAGTATCGATTTGTTTCTGTAGCTTATCATAACGGCCAAATCGCTGTGTGGATTCGTGCCTGGCAGGATCTAGTGCTATCCTTTTCGCGGTACACGGGCGGTCTTCGCTTCCGCCTGCCCCCTCTCCCGAACTGCTCTCGTCATCCGTGCCCATCCCCGCCGCCTCGGGTCTCGACGGAGTCGAAGACCGAGGCGTCGGTGGTGGCGGCGCCGTCGACTGTTGCTGCGGTTGTTGCATTCGTGGAGCCTCTCCTTTCAATTTGGAATTTTCCGCTCTAAGGGCGGCGTTCTCGCGTTTCAGCTCTGAAATTATCGATTGTAATGGTCCTAGGCGTTGTTCTAGCGCTCGCTCTACCGCTAGCTTGAGCTCGCTCCCACCGCCGCCACCGACGGCGGGACCGCCAGGACGTCCCGCCGAAACAACGCCGCCGGCGCGAAAGGCGGCTACATCCGCCCATCTCACCTGCTGCCATGTTCCCATGGGTCCTTGTTGTTGCGGCTGCCGCCACGTCTGATGCTGCTGACTTTGTTGGGTGCCTTGGTTGACAGCTGTGGCGCCCGGAACGGCGCCACCGCGCGTCTTCGACATGCTTCTCGGCCTTGGTGTCCGGCTGCGAGAGCGGGACCGGGATTTACCGCCGCCGCCTCTCGCGTCTCGGCTTGTCGAGCGTCCTCTTCGGGTGGCGTTGGATGAATGACTGTCAAACGCCGGATAATGATTGTAGTAACCTCCGTTGCCTTCGGTGCTAATGCCGCTGTTGTAGATGCTGTCGGACGCTGCGGCCGCTTGCTCTTCTTCACGCCGCTTTCGCTCTAGGCGGCGACGCTTGACTATGTAAGGAGTCTTGTATCTCGCCTTGCAGACGCGGTCACCCGTGAGATGATCCTTGCCACACAGTTGACACCGCGGCTCGCAGTGATGGTCAGACGGTGGGTTACTGCTTCCGCAGCCACGGCAAATCTTGTCGGCAGGGTTGGGACACACGTCGGAGCGATGGCCCAGCCTCCCGCACGCGTAGCACACGTCGATGTGCTTTCTGTAGAGGGAGCATCTCACAAGCATAGGTCCATAGTATACGTGTCTGGGAACACGGAAACCGTCGAACAATACGATGATGTTGTCCGTGGTGCCCATTCGCTTGGCATGCAGCACGCTGGGGTTGCGCTGCGTCACTAGGTTGTTAACGATGTCCTCCGGGCTCTCGTCTTTGGAAATGTTCCTAATCAGGCCCTTGGAAGTGTTCTCCGGGGCGGCCTGATAGGCGTTCGCCTCGAACTCTCGGTTCCCGATGCAAAGCTTGCTGATGGCTCCGTAGCGTTTGGCTCTGTCCGCTGTTGTGCCTCGCCCAAGTTCCACGTGGTCTTCGCGGCCTGCTGGCACCTGGCAGCTGTTGATGAGTCAACCCTGCACCGGGACGGCGACGGACGCGGACAATCGGGAAAAACCACGTCGCCGGCTCCTCTTGACACAAAAGTCGTTGGCCAAGCTTTTGTCAGCCGCCGAGAGCAACACTCCGAAGCAGCGTTGACTCAGCAGCTGTACGGGGTATTCTGCCTTGCTTGAGTCAACCTGGCTGCATCAGGGAGCGACTTTGCGCATGGGATTCCACGTCATCTCATTGTGGTGCCACGCTGGCGCGTGGGGTCTCCCTCACCAAACAGCGAACTGGGCATGCCTTGCCCCTTTCCTAGGTTCAGAGGGAGGCGGTGTTTGGCTTTCCCTCTTCGGGGACGGAGAGGAAGACGACGATCTCATTGGAGTATCCTGCGCATAAATTTTCTTTGCAAGGGATCTTGGGAAGGCGGACGATGTATAAAAACGCTAGCGCAGAGGCGCTCGTGTGTGATTCTCTTTTCACGTTGTACCACGCTACCATGTAAATACTGTATATAAACATTTTTTTCTCCTTCTCCGGCTTCTCTACTCGTCCTCTCCGGGGACTCGGATGGCCCGAGTCCGCACCACGCTACGCAAAGGCGCAACAGTGGCTGGCAGCTTATGGGATTCGCCTGCGTCGGCTGCATCGAAGTGGTGAGTGCCGCGTGTTTGCTCTTCTTTTCGCCAGACTCGTTAGCGCAGATGGTCGGTAACGTGGTAGGGTGATTTTGGTAAATTTTGATTCGCAGACCAAGAATTGGGTGGCTCGTGGGCAAAATTACCTTAGAAGAGAAACGGTGTGCATATCTAAGATGGAGAAGTTTAAGGTCCAAGAACTCCTCGAAATTTGTCAGGAGCTGAATATTTCGGTCGGCTCGGTTAAAAGAAAACAACAAATTTTGGAGCACTTGGGAAAAGAGGAAGTGAGTTTAGAAGAGGCCATTGAGGCCAGAGAAACCATTTTGGCAAAGAAAGAGGAGCGTGAGCGCTTAGCCCGTGAACAGAGAGAGGAGGAAATAAGGAGGGATCGCGAGGATAAAGAACATGAAATCCGTCTGAAAGAACTGGAGCTTCGTATGTCCGTGGGAAATCGAAATTCAGGGGGTGGAGAATCAAAGATAAAGGATCTAATCCACACCTTCAAGGCGGGTGACGACATTGCATTATACCTCGTGCATTTTGAGCGAGCATGCGAAAATGCAGGGTTTAGTAGGGAGACTTGGCCACAAAAACTGATATGCGTACTACCAGGCGAAGTGTCCGATGTTATCGCAAGAATGAATAAAGAGGACTCCGAGGTGTATGACAGGGTAAAGGCTGCATTGCTACGAAAATGTCGCCTATCGACAGAGGCTTTCCGCCTGCGGTTCAGGCACTCTAAGAGGGGCAACGAATCTCATTCAGACTATGCCTACCAAATTAGAGCCAACTTTGAAGAGTGGCTCAAAAGCGCGCAAGTCTATGGCAACCATGACAAGGTCATTGAGTTGATGGTACTTGAGCAGTTTTACCGGGGAATTCCCGAGGAGGTAAGGCTTTGGGTGCAGGATAGGATGAAAGACGTAGACATGAACAGGGCAGCAGAACTCGCCGAAGATTACTGCTCACGCCGTGGTCTCCGCAGTACACCACGAACTTCGGAAAAAAATGAAAAGGTAGAAAGCTGGTCGGGAAACCAGGGACGCAAGAGGTTTGCAAGAAATAACTGGAAACCCGAGAATTCCAAGTTATTAGACAGTCAGCAGGGAAAGGACAGTGAGGGGACTAAGGCGGCACCTTCATCAGGTTCAAAGGCGCCTGGTGACATAGCGCATGCGTTAGAAGCGCGGAAGCCAGTTGTTTGCTACAGCTGCGGAGAAAAGGGCCACATGGCCAGGAGCTGTAAGAGGCACATGGCATTTGCCACAATTCAGGAGTCAGAGGATAGCTTAAAGCTGTTGAAGCCTTACATGAGGACACTCTCAGTGAACGGCCGAATGTGTAGGGTATTGAGGGACTCGGCGGCCACAATGGATGTAGCGCATCCAAGTTGCGTATCTTCCGAAGACTATATAGGAGAGTGTGCCTGGATTCGGCAGGTGGCAGAAAAGCAAAGCGTCTGCCTACCGATAGCGAGGGTTGTAATCGAGGGCCCTTTCGGCCAATTGTGTACGGAAGCAGCAATTTCAGCCAACCTTCCGGAGCACTTCCCTTACCTATTTTCAAATAAGTCTGAGGAAATGTTAAAAACACGTGGAGAATCATTTGCCACCGAAATAGCTTGCATGGCCCTTACTCGTTCGAAGGCGCGCGAGCTGACGCAACAGCTGAGCAGCTCACCCTCTGGGGAACAGACGTCCGAGGGCAGTGTAGGAAAACCTGAGGTAGTTGCGACGGAAAATGAGTCTGCCATGCGAATTGTCGAGACGGAAACTGGGGCTATGGTCGACAACAGCGAGGAAATATCTCTAACGCCCGAAAACGAGGACTTGGTGACAGGCTCGGTGTTAACACCCGCGTCCACCAGTTGGTGTCAGCTAGCCAGAACCGACCGTGCAACGCTAGTGGTCGATCAAAAGGCGGATCTCGCACTCTCTATACTGCTAGATGCCATACATAAGGAAGGTAACTCTAGGAAGAACGTTTCGTTCTACACCCAAAACGAGGTGTTGCATCGCAGGTATGAGAACGCTAAAGGGCGGGTCTACAACCAAGTGGTAGTTCCACTAAAATACCGGCGGAACATTCTCGACCTGGCCCACAGCAACGCCTGGGCGGGCCACTTAGGTATAAAGAAAACGAAAGCTAAGCTGGCTCAGGAGTTCTACTGGCCCGGGTGCTGGAAGGATGTAGAGATGTTTGTCCGTGAATGCGACACCTGTCAGCGGATAGGAAAATCAACAGACAAATGGAAGGCACCAATGAAACTAGTGCCAATAGTCACAGAACCCTTCCGTCGGCTCGTGATTGACATCGTGGGGCCTCTGCCTCCATCTAAATCAGGATATCGGTACGTCCTGACCGCGCTGTGCGTTGCCACCAAGTTCCCGGAGGCAATCGCACTGAAAGAGTTGAGTTCAGTATGCGTGGTGGACGCATTGTTGTCTATTTTTTCTCGGGTGGGTTTTCCCTCGGAGATACAGTGTGACAACGGAAGTGTGTTCACAAGCTGCCTTACGACTACATTCCTAGAACGCTGCGGGATAAAAATCGCGCATAGCTCTATTCACCATCCACAGTCGAACCCTGTGGAACGCATGCACTCGGTCATGAAACGCGTTTTGCGAGCTTTGTGCTTTGAGCATAAAAGTGACTGGGAGGGGTGTATACCAGCTGCGATGTTTTCTCTGAGGTCGGCCCCACACGAGAGTACGGGTTTTAGTCCGGCTGAACTTGTCTACGGCAGGAACTTGAGAGGTCCGCTGCACTTGATACGAGAGTCATGGACTGGATATGGGGAGGACCCTAATGTGGTTTCCTATGTACTGGATTTATTGGGGCGACTGGGGACTACACGCGAAGTGGTGGAGAGCAACATGCGCGCAGCACAGGCGCTTTCCAAGGCCCGTTACGATAAGTCAGCTCGAAAGCGAGTCTTTAGAGTGGGCGATGAGGTGATGCTGTTGTGCCCTTCAAGAAAAAACAAGCTGGACGTACAATGGGAGGGACCAGCGACAGTGATGTCAGTGCTTTCAGACACCAACTACGAGGTAAAGTGGGGCCGGAAATGCCCCAAAGTGTATCACAGTAACCTAATGAAACCCTACATGCGACGAAAAGCAGTAGTAAACCTTGCACTCAATGTTCCTGAGGATGAGGGCGCGGAAATCCTTTGTCTTTCCGATGGCACGGTCAGCAGCACATTGTCAGATAGGGTAGACCCAGGGAACACCCTAAGTAAGGCTCAAGAGGAAGATTTAGAGCTTTTAGTACAGGAATTCGCTACCGTTTTCTCCGAGAAGCCAGGCAAAACGGATGTGATTAAGCACGACATTGAGCTGACGGTTAACAAGCCGATCAGCTGTAAGCCGTATCGGGTGTCACCTAGACAGAGAGAGATACTAGAGGCCGAAATTCGCCGCATGATCGACCTAGGTGTTATCATCGAAGCAGACAGTGATTTCACCTCGCCTTTGATTTTGGTTGAGATTCCGGGCCGTGATCCAAGGCCATGCGTGGACTATCGCCGCCTGAACTCTGTAACAGTCGACCAGACTTACCCTATTCCTAACATTGAAGAGAGGGTAGAGACAGTGTCTAAGGCGAAATACATTTCTACGTTAGACCTTGTCAGGGGGTATTGGCAGGTCCCTTTGACAGAGCGCGCGAGTCGATACGCTGCTTTTATCTCACCCCTGGGCACTTTTCGTCCTTTGATGATGAGCTTTGGGCTCAAGAACGCGCCGTATTGTTTCAGCCGCCTGATGGATAAGGTTCTCCACGGGCTCGAGAAATTTGCGCTGCCTTACCTAGACGATGTGGCGATATTTTCGGACAAATGGGAAGACCATGTTGAACACCTTCGGATGGTTTTGGAACGGATCAAAAATGCAGGTCTTACGGTAAAGAGAGAGAAATGTCATTTGGGCTGTGCTGAAGTAAGCTATTTAGGGCACATTGTAGGAAATGGGCGTCGTCGACCGTCCGAACTCAAGGTAGCCGCGGTGGTCGGTTATCGTCGTCCCAACACTAAGACCGAGATGAGAGCATTCCTCGGCCTCACAGGTTACTATCAGCATTACGTCCCGAATTACTCCGAGATTGCCAGCCCTTTGACAGATAGTTTACGCAAGACCGAACCTGTGAACATTCAATGGGACTCTAAAAAGGAAGACGCTTTTCAGAAGCTGAAGCACGCATTGAGTGAGAAACCCGTCTTGAGGGCACCGGATTTTGCAAAACCTTTCACTATTCAGTGTGATGCAAGCGAACGCGGTTTAGGAGCAGTGCTATGTCAGACGGACCAGAGTGAAGAGGAGCGGCCGGTTTTGTATTTGAGTCGCAAATTGAGCAGCAGGGAAGAGGCTTATAGCACTTCGGAAAAAGAATGTGCTTGCATTGTTTGGGCCGTACAAAAACTAGGCTGCTATGTTGCTGGCTCTAAGTTTATTATAGAAACTGATCACTCTCCACTAACCTGGTTACACCAAATGTCACCTAAGAATGGTCGTTTGCTCAGATGGAGCATAGCACTGCAGCAGCACAATTTCGAGGTGCGCTACAAGAGAGGTGGCCTTCATACAAATGCAGACGCCCTAAGTCGAGCGTTTTGACTCGTCAAAAGACGCGGAAGGTTTGTTTGATTTTTTTTGTTTACCTTTACCTAGTTTAGGTGTACTTTTTTTTTTTTCTCAATGTGTTACAGTGAGGGCATAGAGAAATTTTTTACTGACTCCCTCGTTGTCCCGAGCTCTACAGTTTGCTTGTTTAGCTTGATTATAATGTTATCTCGATTCCAAATGGAATTACGTATGAAAGAGTTACTGGACACTTGTCCCGATTAGTATGCACATTGTTTCCTTGAGCTTAAGTTATTAAGATAAGATGTTTGCTTTGTAAAATCTGAGGCCTGGCGATGAGAGTGGCGTGCACGCGGTGCTTGTCGCATTGTGTGTGGCTGACAAAGGTCGTTTCTTGGAGCTTGTCACCCACTTTTCACCGAAGCGGGGCGCAGAGGCCAGCTCTTGGAGCATTCCAGTTTGACCAGGCCCTTCGAGAAAGCAAGAGCCTTGCCGGAACGTCGCCGACATCGACCCGGCCGAGCTGCATGGAACAACTCGACCTCCCGATGTATCATCTGACGGCGGGGGTGCTGTTGTGCCTCGCCCAAGTTCCACGTGGTCTTCGCGGCCTGCTGGCACCTGGCAGCTGTTGATGAGTCAACCCTGCACCGGGACGGCGACGGACGCGGACAATCGGGAAAAACCACGTCGCCGGCTCCTCTTGACACAAAAGTCGTTGGCCAAGCTTTTGTCAGCCGCCGAGAGCAACACTCCGAAGCAGCGTTGACTCAGCAGCTGTACGGGGTATTCTGCCTTGCTTGAGTCAACCTGGCTGCATCAGGGAGCGACTTTGCGCATGGGATTCCACGTCATCTCACTGTGGTGCCACGCTGGCGCGTGGGGTCTCCCTCACCAAACAGCGAACTGGGCATGCCTTGCCCCTTTCCTAGGTTCAGAGGGAGGCGGTGTTTGGCTTTCCCTCTTCGGGGACGGAGAGGAAGACGACGATCTCATTGGAGTATCCTGCGCATAAATTTTCTTTGCAAGGGATCTTGGGAAGGCGGACGATGTATAAAAACGCTAGCGCAGAGGCGCTCGTGTGTGATTCTCTTTTCACGTTGTACCACGCTACCATGTAAATACTGTATATAAACATTTTTTTCTCCTTCTCCGGCTTCTCTACTCGTCCTCTCCGGGGACTCGGATGGCCCGAGTCCGCACCACGCTACGCAAAGGCGCAACACCGCGGACGGAGTGCTGAGCACCACGACGTTCTGTTTAACGTTGAGGCAGATGCTGTCCTCTCTAGCCGCTTCTCTACCGATACCTGCCGCGTTACGAAGGCAGCAGTAAATGCGATCTATCTTGTATTCAGCCCCGTTGAATCCGCCGCGGGGGCGCACAATGATCCTGTAGTCATCGGGCGGTAACTCTGGCATTCGGCTCGCCTTAGCGAGGTGCTGCAAGTAACGAGCACACTTCTTTTTATTCTGCGCCGCTGTGGCAGTATCCGGGGCAATCTCTGTAGTCGCCGCGGCAGCCGCCTGTTGCTGCGTCTCCGTCTTCTGGTCTTGCGCTGTCTCGGACGCGCCGTCGGCCTGTTTCGTTCTCTTTACGCTGCACCATCCTGCTCCCTCGCCGAAATCTTCCGGCCGAATGTCCTCTCCTTCTACCTCTACGACATCCATTTAGCCCTGGCAAAGGCCTTGTACGCTGCCGTCGGGGATCGGGAGCTCCGAGGAGGTCCGGCGACACGTTAGGCTTGCAGGCCCCACCGCCGCAGCGGCCGGCCTATGGCGTCGTGCGCAGAGACGCTGGACTTGGCGTTCTTGCTTTCGTGGTGGAATAAAAGCGCCAATAAGTGGCTAAAAAGTGGTCCCACCTGGCAAAACTTGGTGTCAGGGAAGTCCTTGAAACTGCCGTCGATCGATGGTGAGAAGCGTTTTCCACGATAAATTCGACAATCCACCAAAAACATAGGAAAGTTGCGGAGCCGACGCGCAACACGTCCGCTCTCCGTGGCCCCCTAGCGGTGGTCCCGCGTTAATACGAATTATAAAGCATTTTACAACAGCGAAAGAAAAACCAGTCATCGCACAATGCGATTAGCGTAAGGAGTGGGCCGTCCAGTGCTCCAATCCATTACAAAAGCTTGTTCTTGTTCATCTATTAACTGTGGTGCATACCCACTTCAGGCATAATTCCTCTTCGTCGTCAGCCACTGAGTGAACAATTGGCACAACATTTCTTGCAAGTGTTTAATGGATACCACACTTCTCAGAAGAATGACGAAAAATAGCATAGCAACTGCGAAAATTTTATTAATAATGCCGTAGTGGGTATTAAGCAAGTGTGTTTACAGTAGTTACACAATCAGTGTTGTTGCGAATCCGGGTCCCGTGGGTCTCATTCTGGTAGCAGGCCCCCGTCCTATATATAGGACCCATCGTCGAACAAGTGAGCTGAGGCGCTGGTAAGAACGACAACAATTTATTTACATGGTTAGTAACTGAGAATTCGAAAGGAGGTGATCAAGTGATCCAGTATGAACTAGAACTCAAGAACTCTAGAACTGAAAATGCGCAAAGGTCTTCCGCTTATATAGCGCCGCGTTGCCAACCCTGGGCGCATTGTCCGCTGCTTCAGCCAATTCGGCGCTCGATGGTCTAGGTGCTCCACCCACGAAGGCGGGAAAAGACTCCACACTATGGGCACAGTCTACACGATACCCAAATATGGTCACGAATACACTGCATCAGCGTTTTGCACACGTCACCAAGATTTTACGCACGTTCGATGATCCTAGATGACCTTAGTTTCCAAGAACTCTTCCGGTTGCCGCCAGGCCGCGCCGACGGACGCTGGTCGCGCCGGTCGCGCCTGGCGTCACACTAAAGAGTGCTCGCGTTTTGCTAGCGTGGCGTCGCTGCACCCAGCCTGCGGGTGCGTCAACGTTGCGTCGAAGTATATTGGGCCCTTCATGACGTGCTCACCGCCGTTGCGCAAGCTCCACATGTACCAAATTTGGTATCACGGGAAGTGAATAGACGACGAAGGTATACGTCCAAACCTGATAATCATCATATGCGTTTATGTAAAACATGACTACATGCTACGCTCATAGCGTTCTCGCGGCCGTTTCACTAGTTCCACATATACCAAATATGGTATTGCGTGACGTAAATGGACGATGAATGTAAATGACACGTCACAATATGATAATCATGATATGGATTTAATGTAAAACATGACTACATTCTACGCTCATAGCACGCTCGCGGCTGTTTCGCTAGCTTCATATATACCAAAGTTGGTATCAGGTGACGTTAATAGATGACGAAGGTAAATGAAACGTCCAAACATGATAATCATGACATTAAAGTTATGTACGGCATGACTTAACTCCGCCTCTGAACGTTGTGCTGATATTAAAGTGACCGATCACCCTTCCTCATTCGTGCTTTGCATGTCATCGATTCCCACTGTACATGGGATCTGCCTTTTTTTTTTCTCTGTCACTCCGCGAAAATTCGGAAGAAGGCAATTGGTGCTTTTGCTTCACCGTCCGAGACTTTCATACACCCAAATTACTGAAAACGCGTGGTGCAGATGTACAGCTAGAACTTGATGAGTAGCACACGACGGAAATCCGGGGAGCCATGACGGTTGCGTGACGCTTGCTTGCTTGCTCGTTTTGCAATCGACGGAACAAGGTACTGACAAAACTCGATTGCACAGGATAGTTCGCAGAGATGCGATTGTTAAAGGCCGCTCGCTCCGTATGCCTAAAGTTGCCATGAGGTTTTGTTGTAGCTTTATTGTTTTGTTTTTTGTGCCCAATGTTTGGCATACATCCATAAAGGGCTGCTCAGAAGTGTACATGTGGAGGTGACAGCTTAGATTCAGCGTCCACCAAAGCAGGAATCCACAGGTAATGCAGCTCAGGCAACCCACAGACGAATGTGGGAAAAAAAAAACCTTCTAACTCAAGAGTCCCTTGTAATTTCTTTCTCCTGCTCCGAATACGCAGACAGCTATTTCCTACGATGTCTCGTACGCGATTGCAGTGAGCTGTCTCGCTTCATCGTGTAGTAACTCTCTGTAGCCTCTATAATACTCCGACACGCATCTCAGTGAAAAAGGAGAGAGATGTGGTAGGGATAATGTGATTCTTTCCGAGCCACTGTTCCCATAATAAAGCATCCGCTATTTGTATGCGCACGCAAATTGCCCGTCAAGCAGGACCAAATAATGCTGTACTACATACTCTATACGTTTGGCATTGTCATCTGGATCGTCAAGGGTAATCTGGGCGGGCTGACACCGAGCAAGACGCCTCGCGAGAAGGTTATTTCAACTGATGCTGCGGGAATGGCTAGTCCTAAACAACCTCACAATTCTGTAATTTTCTCGCGTCTGTGGCACAATTCAGCACACTCAAGGTATGACGGACTATACAAAAGCTTCCTATAGCTTGATTACACGTATATAGTTTGGGTCTGAGTCGAAATGTGTCCGCCTGAGAACAATAATTGACCGGCACGAAGTAGCATTGATGAGCCCCTCTGACTCACTTCCGTCGTTGTCGTCGTCTTCGTTGTTGTTGCAAAGCGGCTGAGGCTTTGTAACGGGGCCAGGAGAAACTTTGCTGACCCAATCTGAGGCTTTCAGGGTTGGAGGGGGATAATGATGATGATGATGACGATGATGACGACGACGACGATGATGATAATGACGACGACAACGACCACGTTCACTATCGGTGTAGCGATCAAGTTTTAATAATACTCATCTGAACTCTAAATAAACCTACCCTATGTAAAGTTAGGTGCGATTTACGGTAAAATAAACAGCATGAAATGAAACAAATTAGTCACACACTGGCAAAGCGTTCTGCATGGAAGACAAAGAGAAGTATCGTACAAAAATACATTAAATATCTTCGATATTTAATCATGTCACTTTTGAGTACGTATTCCACCTAAACGAGAACTTATTCGTGGCAAGACGCGCTTCGTGTCCAACACGCGAAGCAGGCTGTTGTGTTCTTATAGTGCCCAGTTCTCTTACAGAACCGCTTAGAAACCACAAGAGCACGTGCATCGTATACTTGTGTGGGCACAGTCTAAGCGTATTTAACTGCATGCGAAGCTGGTTGCAACACCATCCTACTGCACAGCATGGCGTGCGGTCGTGCTTGCGTGGTGCGGCCACCGAGACGATGGTGCTTCCTGGTGCGTCCACGCAAGCCGGCCAGCTCTGCAGGTCCTCGGCTCTGTTGCGCGGGTGGCGGTGCCGGCTCGCTGGGCCGCTGCGGCCACTAGCCGGGGCCGGGAATACGCATGGCTGACTGCTGCTGCACCCTTCCGGCAACACCTCGGGCTCTTACGAGCACGGCAGGCACTTTACTTGCCGCTGCCCAGACACTGCAGGGTCCGTCTATACTTCCTCCCACTTCCGCAACGATATGGTGGGTTTCGTCCAACAGCCCGGAGAGCACCCCGCGATACGTGCCTTGTAGGTACACTTATCATTCGTGCTCGAAGAAAACGAAAGCGCCTCTGGTCGTAAACCAAGAAGAGACAGCGAAGTAAACAAGCAAGAAGTTACCGTTCCCTCCCCACTCCTTCTATTCCGAGGGGGGCGCGGGGGGGGGGGGGGGGTATTCGTTTATGAGCTTACACAGAGTGCACTTCCTTCTTTCACTCTCCACGTCATTGCTCTTCGTTTCTACGCATTTATTAAATATTTCCGTGCTTATTCTTTCTTTCCGACTCTTCCAATTTGTTTCTGCTGACTTTTCTGCCTCGAGCACGCCGCAGTCGATTAGAATAGACAACAATGTTTTACTGAATACCAGACCGACTTCGCGCGTTCGGTATATAGCTTGTCCCCGTGGGTAATCGAAAAAGTACCCGTCTGCCACGTACTCCCGTGTGAAACAGAAGTCCTTGCGATAGAAACCGCAACCATGCGGAATGCACTGCTTCGCTGGGGCAATCAGCGTTGCTCTTACACCAACATAGGCACGGGGTGGGGGGGGGGGGGGGTGTTCGCTTTCCTTTCTCCTTACCAAACCGACATAATGTCCTGCTGACTTCTCCTTGGCAATCATAGCTCCTCTTCACGTGCAAAAAGGATTTCACAGAGCAGCTTTTCCGTATAGACCATTTTTCTAACTTTGAAGCTCTCCAGCTGAAAAGTTTGCCCAACTAACGGCGGTTAGTAAATTACTGCAAGTTTGATTTCCTTATGACGTAGAAAATGCAGTGTATACTTTCTGACACAAACACGCACAGTGGAGAAAACCCAGCAGTGCAACTAAGTGAATGGCAACACGACAGGGGTTGCCACTCACTGGGCAGGTGTGAGGCGCAGGGAAGCCCACCTGCGAATTATGAAAACGGTTTATGTGATCTAGAAGAAATATTGTAGAAATTTGGCGGCGACACAGTGCTCACGAAGGTCCCGTGAGGATACCTGAATAGTGATGATGATTCGTACTACGTGAAATGTATAACTAGAGATAAAGACGAATCGAAAATAAAAATCGGACAGGTCTATCGCGTGAGCGCATTTAAAAAAAAAGTAGAATCGTGCTTTTTTTCTTTGAATATTTCACGTATGTGTAATAACGGGTAGAACATCCTCCCAAATTAAAAGGCAGCATGTTAATTGAAGCAGGTAAAGCTGTGATAGCGACAGCGTAAAGACCGTGATACAGTATTCGATAGATAACTTCGATCGATAACAGCATGCGATCGATAATTTCAATTGGCGGCAAATGTGACGCATGTGGCTGCACCTCACGAAGTTGCCAACACAAGTGCGACGTCTGGCAACATTTTCGTTGTGCATCAGGAATCGTTTCATCACTAGAGTATAACTAAGATGATACGGTAACTCCCTACTGTCTGCGTATGTGTTTCACCTGAGTTGGTTCTACTTAATAAGAAAGTTATGCAGTGTACCCCGAGTTGTCTTTTCTGCGCAATATTGTCTGACCACACTGCCTTGTTTAAATGAAACCGGGAATGCTCGTCTACTGTTCATGAGTGGCATGGCCTTGTAGAGGGGGAAAATAAAAGAAAAAATAAAGAAGGAATTATGGAAGCTGCGGGTACACTGTTTTTAATTTCTAAAAGACAGTCAAGTGAATAACCCACCGCGTTCGTGAGAGTTTTACCGGGAAGTTATGACATGGTGAACTCTCTCTCCGGCA
Source organism: Rhipicephalus microplus (assembly GCF_043290135.1). Classification (NCBI taxonomy): domain Eukaryota; kingdom Metazoa; phylum Arthropoda; class Arachnida; order Ixodida; family Ixodidae; genus Rhipicephalus; species Rhipicephalus microplus. The sequence continues at coordinate 233,126,121 of NC_134700.1, forward strand.
GAACACGTTTGCACTGGCGAAGCGGTGTGCGCACGCATCGTGTATATATATATATATATATATATATATATATATATATATATATATATATATATATATATATATATATATATATATATATATATATATATATATATATATATATATATATATATATATATATATATATATATATATATATATCCTTTCTTTCTTTCTTTTTGTATTTTCTCCTGCACTACAGGACATCCTTTACTACGAGCGCGTCTGAGGCCTGCCTGGTCGTTTGAGTTCTCTTTGCCACTAAATCACGTATACAAGTATGCAACTTGGCGACCATTCTGCTCTCGGGATCTCGCATCTGTAGAACGATGTCGTCAGCAGAAAATGACTGACTAAGCGAAGGCGGAAAACGATCGCTTCGGAAGTTGTTCGGCTTCGTCTATACACCTCTTAAGTCACGATCCATTCGTGGGTGCTTGCTCTCGAGAAACACCGCCGGCCTCTGGTGGACGGTCGTTCTCCTGGCGTCCTTGTCTCGTCCGCGTCGACCATTACGGTCTCGTGGGAAGTGCAAACGCGGTTACCTCGAATAACGGAGCGCGGCACGGGGTACCTTGACCTCCCGCGACGCGAGAACGTCCGTGCACACGACGACTAAATGGGAGTACGCTCGTTGCACCCTTGAACAGGGCGGAGCCGAGACGCATTCTCGCGGAGTCACGACTGCGGAACAAAAAACTGTCGAGGAGTCGTTTTGTGTGCACTGCATGCTTTCGGCGAGCTCCGTATACTGTTGTTCTCTGCGATGGAACCAGTCTGGAAACGCTTAGTCCTGCTCACTCGCCCTCTTGCGGGAAAATGCTCGCTTCTTGATGACGCGGTAAAATGATACGGCACAGAGACAGGGAGTGAGTGAGTCAGTAAACGAAAAAAAAAACAAGGATTGATTGATTGATATGTATGGTTTAACGTCCGAATACCACCATATGATTATGAGAGACGCCGTAGTGGAGGGCTCCGGAAATTTCGACCACCTGGGGTTCTTTAACGTGCACTCAAATCTGAGCACACGAGCCTACAACATTTCCGCCTCCCTCGGAAATGCAGCCGCCGCAGCCGGGATTCGAACCCGCGACCTGCGGGTCAGCAGCCGAGTACCTAAGCCACTAGACCACCGCGGCGGGGCAAAAAAAAAAGACAAGGAAATGAATGTTATATGAGAACATATTCAACATTGTCGTTTGTATACTTGTACGTTCGTATTGATTGCTTGAGTCATTCGAAAATTAGTTAATTAATTAATTGGTGGTAGATATTCTCACAGGAGTATCATGATGGCACAGAATTCTTTCACCGGTGTGCTGCATCTTTGTATTGTAACGTCCCAAAACCACCATATGGTAATGAGAGACGCCGTAGTGGAGGGCTGCGGAAATTTTGACCACCTGGGTTTCTTTGACGTACACCTGAATCGGTTGGTGGGCTTCCAGACACAGTGTGGGATTATTAGAATAAAACTTGCATTTTGTACTCGACTGCTGACCCGCAGGTCGCGGGATCGAATCCCGGCTGCGGCGGCTGCATTTCCGATGGAGGCGGAAATGTTGTAGGCCCGTGTGCTCAGATTTGGGTGCACGTTAAAGAACACCAGGCGGTCAAAATTTCCGGAGCCCTCCACTGCGGCGTCTCTCATAATCATATGGCGGTTTTGGGACGTTAAACCCCACATATCTATCTAGCTAACTCCTTGCACTTTTACCGTGAAACTTTAGCGCCGCATGGCGAGATTTCATATTCTTCAATTATTTGGATAGAATTGAAAGTGGTGCTATCTATATCCGCACAGATATAAATCTGACATATATCAGATCGTGACGTAAAGAAAGGGCGATGGTATTAGCTGTATCGGCATGAGAGCCTCCCGACTATAAACCGGTTCTCACTTACGCATGTGACAGTCAAATGATCATAAGGCGGAAAACAACACAGCGAAAAAAGAGTACTTTCAGCAGTTTCCATGATTATACCCAAATCAATAAATAACCGACAATGCAAGTTCATGAATCAATAACTGGCTCTCATAAATGAAGGGCGGCTGTTCACTGAGCTGCAGCGTGCTGGTGCTTACGCTTCTTTTGACTGCTTCCTGCTCCAGGTCCCGTGTAGGCCTTAATAAAACACACTCAGTAGCTCAGTGTTCTGAAGCAACGTGTTAGAGGACATCGATCAAGCGTCTTCACAGTATAGGCACCCGCATCCGTGTTCAAGAAGCTTCCGGTCCCGCGTAGTAATTCGAAAAAAAAAGAAAGAATAAAAAAGCACGTTTTGTTTGACAAACAAAACGCCCATTTTCAGGTTTGTAAATGAAAGAAACGCACGTCACGTCTCGCGCAAGAACATTTATAATTTCCAGTTTATTGTACGGCAGAATATATTTCTGAATAATCACTGTAGCGAAAACTATAGAAACCGCTGCAGACAGTTGTTTCGTCGCTGTGCTGGGTATCCGTTGTCGACCCGCCGCGGTGGTCAAGTGGTTGCGCTCGACCACTGACCCAAAGCTCGCGAGATTGAATCCCTGCCACATTTTCGATGGCGGCGAAAGTGGTTGAAGCCCGTGTACTTCGATTTAGTCGCACCTGAAAGAACCGCAGGTTGTCGAAGTTTCGCAGCGCTCCACTGTACCGCGTCGCTCGTAATGACATCGTGGTTTGGGGACGTTAAACGCCAGTAATTAATTGTTATCAAATGGCAAAATGTACGTATGAACCAGGACATTTATTACATAAGTTCGCGAAAGACGGCTTGTGCTAGTCGCTTTTATTCTTATTATTATTATTTTAAAACCGAATAGTGAATATCATTGTGCTTCTTGCCTACTCTACTTCTAGATCATGAAAAAGCATGAAAACAGAGGTTGCCAGAGTCTTCAGTAGTAAACATCTAAATAGCCAAATTTCCTTCAAAAGACGCGCGCGGAGTAAAATGAATAGGTGTGTATACCTTGGCACGAAAATTTCGTTGTCTATTTGGACAGATGCTTTCTATGCATTAAAACAGACTGCTTACGTTACGTATCTTCCGCATTTCCCTTATCTTCCTGCATACTTCTACCCTCTACGAATACGGAACTAGCTTTTTTTTTTCTTCCTAGTTCTATCGCTACCTATATCTCTCCTTCAAAGTGGCTGCGAAGTGTCTTCATTAACCATATCTTACCAAACCTTATAAGAATTTCGTTCCATCGTGCCACTGAAATCAGTATTCTCTGCACTCATACCTGTAGGTGTAAGCCTGCAACTGGAATACTTGGCTGTATACTCGCATTCCGCATACGTTTCATTCCATGGCCAAGAAACTGAAACACGTGGCACAGGAGAAAAAAATTGGCAGATCCCACGTAAAGTGGAAATCGATGATATGCGAAGCACGAATGAGAAATGTTGATATGTCACTTTAAAATCAGCACAACGTTACGAGGGGGAGGTAAATGATGCCGTACATGATTTCCGTGTCATGATTATCATATTTAGATGTGTCGTTTACCTTCGTCATCTATTCACGTCACGTGATACCAAATTTAGTATATGTGAAGCTAGAGAAACGCCAGCGCACGCTATGAACGTGGTATGTTGTCGTGTTCTTAGATGACAGCCATGTCAGGATTATCATGTTTGCACAATTGATATATTCCGTCATCCATTGACGTCACGTAACACTAAATTTGGTATATGCGGAGCGAGCAAAACGACCGCGACCGCATCATGAAGGACCCAATATACTCCAATGTAGCATTAACGCGCGTGCGCACTGGGCACAGCGACGCAACGTTAGCAAAACGCGAGCACTCTATAGTCTGACGCCAGGCGCCCGTCGGCGCGGCCCAACGGCAACCGGCGCGAAATGCGACATGCAGCGTTTCGGGCCGATGCGTTACCCTGACAACACTGCGTCTCCCACTTTTCGTGACGGAGGGACGCCGGACGCACCGAAACGCGCATGCGTCAAAGCAACGCAGCGCGGCGACCACGTTCGAGTATATGTTTTGGGACGTTAAACCCCAGATATCTATCAACGTTCGAGTATATGGCAGGACCGGCGCCTGGCATGGCAACGCCGGCGTGACGCGACGAAATGCACACCAGCGAGCACGCGCACCGCGTCACGTCGAAATGTATTGGCGCCTTGACTGCGGCATGAAGTCATGTTTTCACATGACACGCATCTCATGATTATCATGTTTGCACCAGTCACATACCTTCGTAATCCATTGGCGTCACGTAATACCATACTTGTCATATATGAAGCTAGCAAAACGACCGCGAGCGCATCATGAGCGTGGCATGTAGTCATGTTGTCACATGACACGCATGTCGTGATTATTATGTTTGAATGTGTCATTTACCTATGTCGTCCGTTCGCGTCGCGTAATACCGAGTTTGGCACATGTGAAGCTAGCGAAACGGCCGCGAGTGCATCATGAGCGTAGCATGTAGTCATGTTGTTACATGACACGCATCTCATGTTTATCATCTTTGCACCAGTATCGTACCTTCATCATTCATTCACGTACTGTGATACCAAATTTGGTATATGTGACGCTAGCGAAGCGGCCGCGAGCGCAGCATGAACGTGGCATGTAGTCATGTTGTTACATGACACGCATGTCATCATTTTCATGTTAGGGTATGTCGATTGTGTTCACCATGCAATCATGTCATACCATACCAGTTTTGCAACATGCCGCGTGAACGGAACCACCGCAAGAGCTGAAGAACCACGAAATGTACTTTATGACATTCATGACATACATGTCATGATTTTTGTGTTATGACTAGTCAAGTATGTTTTTCATACAGTCATGTTATGCCACACCAAGTTTCGTATCGATGCCATTGTCGAAACGGCCAGGATAGCTAAATTAGGCGGATAGATAGATAGATAGATAGATAGATAGATAGATAGATAGATAGATAGATAGATAGATAGATAGATAGATAGATAGATAGATAGATAGATAGATAGATAGACAGACAGACAGACAGACAGACAGACAGACAGACAGACAGACAGACAGACAGACAGACAGACAGACAGACAGACAGACAGACAGATAGATAGACAGATAGATAGATAGATAGATAGATAGATAGATAGATAGATAGATAGATAGATAGATAGATAGATAGATAGATAGATAGATAGATAGATAGATAGATAGATAGATAGATAGATAGATAGATAGATAGATAGATAGATAGATAGATAGATAGATAGATAGATAGATAGATAGATACGCTCAAACTTGTTGAAGTTCGCTAAGAAATGCTTCACATTTAAAATAACTGAGATGCCGATCGTTACTTGCTGAGGGCTTTTCTTTTTCGGTGTACATCAAAGCACACATTTCGCTGTTATTCGCTGTCTTTCTATCGTATAACATGTTCATTGCGACGAAGCATGCAATAATATTATGCTCAGACATTGCAGGGCAAGACATGTAAACTTGTCATTTTTTTTAGCATTGCGACATTTGCATAGGCACCCCACAGCGCTCATAATGACATACGCATGACGCCGTTAACAAAAATGAAGATAAATGCCGAAAAGGCTTTTACCCCTCATTACACCAGTGTGCGATGCGGGCTTACTCACTGCGTCAGCGGCGCAGCCCTGCCGTATTGCATCATGAACAATTGTGGCCCAAACTTGTAAATTGGTTCACTTCAGGTTCTTCCTGGTCATAAAAAAGCAAGCAATATATAAATAAATAAATAAATGAAGCAAAAAAGAAATAAAGAAAGAAAGAAAGAAAAAAGAAAGAAAGAAAGAAAGAAAGAAAGAAAGAAAGAAAGAAAGAAAGAAAGAAAGAAAGAAAGAAAGAAAGAAAGAAAGAAAGAAAGAAAGAAAGAAGCGACCGCTTCTGGACACGTACTTTTCTTGCGAGGACACTGCACCCACGTGTCATCACTAGTCTACGATCATAGCGTTCGAGGAGCTTATCAATTATCTATTATTATATTCAGCGTACTACACGAGGACATTTGATCACTGTGCATTAGAGGCCTTGCATATAATACCGGACATCATTCTCACTTCTGGAAACTCGTTTCTGTGATGAGTTACAGAGGCTGTGAATTTGTGATCAGACCTTTTCAATACACTTGAACGATCACAATCATGGAGAGGGTTTTGTAAATGACACAGGTTTACTTACCCATATAGAGTTTTTCGATGTGTCTGCACGTATAAAGTTCTCCCTGCTCAAGTTTTTAAAGCTAGCTTCTCTGTACGCAGAGTCTTCGTGTGGAGAAGCCCGCTTCTGGTATAGTACTCCTCTTCGATGGCAGCGTCTGGCATGCGGAAAGCATGAGGTAAGTTTGCAATAGTTCACTCGTTTCTGTGTAAGAAATTAATTTTCAAGTCACGCGTTCTCCATTCGAGATACGAGTTTCATTGTAACGTGTAAGCGTTACAGAAGTCGACACGATACAATGCGGCGACAGCTGGGTGCACTTCTCGTAAGATATCTAAGAGTGGTTATTTGTGAAACCTACGAAACTTGCCATCATGCACTGGGGTTATCGATTGCCTGCGTGAAATACTGTCGCTGGACGCGTTATCAACACAAGTTTCATCCATAACAACATCTTATGCTAGATTCGCACGGCAGAAAATTTCGTCCAGTAATGCTAATGTTGCACCAGGGCTAAACAGATATAACCATGAAAGTATTCCGGAATACAAATCTGAAAAAATTGGAAGACTTTTAAGCTTCGTCTTTAAAAGTTGAACGCGATAGCGATATTTTGCTTATAGTGCCTCCTTCAAACACAGCGTACCAAATCTTTCCGAACTTGCTATGCACCCACTACGTGGCCTTAACGGTGCAGTAGCGTGTGTGCCTTTCGTAGTAGGTGACTTGCCTTAAACTATTAAGTCATAATGATAATTCTATGTTCTGGCGCCCGATGCATAATGTCGCCAGTATTTCATGTTGTGTTCTGAAGCTTGTATACAGGACGCCTGTGTTTGTAAAGTATGAAAGTTACTTTCCCTGCATTTCCAAGCACACGAAGTTATTTCCACTGCATTCTAAGCAGAGGCGTGGCATTGTGGTAGGTCACCCGGTTGCCAACGAAACTACCCGGGTTCCACCCCCACTCAAACCCAGATTTTTATTATTTATTTTATTTGAATCTTTCTCAATTTTTCGGTCACGCAAATATGATTATTCGCTCTCAACCAACGACGCCAACTCCAACACCAAAATTTCTGCAAAATGAGCTCTTTAACACTGTCGCGTTGAAATACAAGGGCTGAAAGCTTACACTACAGATACTGAGATACATATTCTTTTGACGAAAACGGATATTCAAGAAATACGTTTGCAAAAAGACGATAAATGTATCTTGCAATACAATTATAGCAATAGAAATACAAGAATACAAATATTGGATTACATTGTTTATTTCGAAGTTACTTATGCTTATCTAAGACATTTATTAGGTGCAGTGTATTATAAATAATGTTTCAACGCATTGAAACTTGCAGATCTGAAATATCGCTTGGATCACATGCGTATGGGAGTGTGATAAGAAAAAGCACACATGTATTCTCCATTTGAGGTCTGTTAGTCACAAGGGTAATTGCACTTAATTTACTGCTGCTCCTCAACATAGTTAGACAGTGTTCATCCGCCCTCTAGGCAAGACACGTGAACTCGTGAAATGGCGTCTGAAAAACAGGGGTGCGATACCTGCCTTCGCAGACAGTTTTAAGGATGACAGCACTCCCTTCGCCGCCCTCATGCACCGTGTCACTGACCGGTAAAGCGCCTTTGTTTGAAATGGGAAGAAAATGTCTTCTCACCCCTCGGAAACGTGTTAGCTCATTTTCAGAAAAAAGTAACCAGATACCCAAGTACTTCACTATATCGCGATAAAATCAATACATCGAAAAAGTATTCCACTATAGAGATACAAATACATTTTTCAAATGTATATCGATACGAAAATACAGATACATAAAAGTAACGCTAAGATACTACTGTCATATTCTTGTATCGCGATACTGCCAAACCACGTGTTGCACTCATCATTTAGTGACATTGGTTGGACAGTGGCAAACTGTCAATATCTGCTTTTATTTGCATGCACTTTATTACCGAAACCATCTGGGTTCGACTTCCTTTTTAAACGGAATATGTAACCAGAATACCCCATACCCCCCTTCTTTTTAATAGTTTGTCAACTTTTTTATTTAATGGTTGCATCACTTCGATCTTACTTTCTGCCATTTCTGGGTATCACAGACGTTTCCCAAAACGTCTTCTTGTACTGTGATAAGTCTATACTCTGGATAGCTGAAATTAGGAAGAAGTATCTCGTTAATTCCATTTACGACCCATTGTATATTTTCATAACATAGCATGTCGCATAGCTGAGCTCAAAGGCGCAGGCTAGAGTTCCAGCCTCGCGACCGCATTTCGATGGCGGTGAAACATAAACAGCACCAGTGTGCTTAGATTTGTTCACACGTTAGAAGAATCCTGGGTGGTCTGTCCCTCTGTGGCGTGCCTCATGAATCACATCTAGGTCTTAATATGTAACGTCATAACTTATTATTATTACTATTCAGTTTGCCTGAAAAACTTACCTTGATAATATTGAGAAGTTAGGCTCAGCCAACGTACACCAACTGCTCAGTCACTCCATCGTTGGCACAGTTTGCTCATGCTATTCAGCAACTTGGCGCTTTACATTAGACTTGAAACCCATTCTTCCACATTGCAGTCATAACCACACCAGCTTTCTTCGACCTATTCATCCCTTTTGCAAATAAAATATATATAGCTACTGAACGTAATTAAGATTCGACAGAGCCAGGTCGAAGGCCTTCGAGACTGTTCATGATGTCTTTTTGTGCATGGACATGGCAAAAGTATCTTTTAAAAACACTTGGAGCAAATGCTCGAATTTATGATGTGGAAAAGGTGCGTAGTGTGTTTTGGCTGAATTTCAGTATTCATGATTAAAGCTCATTCATAACTGCTGTGTAGCCAAGATTGTTTTTACTGCGATGCTAGAGAGGTGTGTAGGAGAGGAGGCTCTACAGCTTCATGTGTATTTTAGTGCTAGTGTATAGGTCTTTGATTTTAGACAGTTGCGATGTACAAGGTGATACTGGCCTCCTCCCCTCTTGGTGTTAAAGGGACAGTGAAGCACTTTATAAAAATAAAAGGAAACGAGGTTATGGTGTCATGTAATTTCGTGTGACGAACTC